>NW_003852409.1:2314230-2324959 GCF_000181295.1 Otolemur garnettii
AAGGCTGAGCTCGTGCCTCTCAACACCACAGGTGTAGAGACTGCCAATTCACCAATGCTCTCATCTCGCGAGCTCTCTCATGCTTGTTAGAACCAAATCTCTCTCCATGCCCTTTTCACCAAGGTGTTCCATTACAGGTATTTCTTATAAATCTCACTCCTCTTAGCCATAGGCTATACGGGCTGCTACATTCACTCAACTTAATTCTCTGGAGATTCATCCCGGTTGCTGCAGGTATCAACAGTTAGCTCCTTTTAACTGTTAGAGTGGTTAAGTATCACATGGTATGGATGACCACTCATCTGAGTTTGTTTATTACAAACAAACAAAGGTTTACAAGTATAGGTTTTATGTAAACATGCATTTTTATTTCTTTGGAATAAATACCCAGGAATCAAATCACTATGTCCCTATGATAGTCACACGCTTAGTTTTTTAAGACCAACTGTTGTTCCTAGTGACTGTCATTTTCCACACCCACTGGTAAGGTCTGAGGGAACCAGCTGCTCCACATCCTCACCGGCATTTGCAGTTGTCTCTGCTTCGTTGTAGCAATTCTGATAGGTACGTGATGATCGTGCATTGTGATTTTCATTTGCATTTCTGTGATAGGGTATGGTGGTGAACATCTCGTCATGTGATTATTTGCAATATGTACATCCTCTTCACGGAAATGTCTCTTCATATCCATTTTCTAATTGGATTATCTGTTTGTTACAGTTGAGGGTTTTTTTGACATAGAATTTAGACACCACACAATCCATCCCTTTAAAGAGTACAGTCCAGGGGTTTTTTTATATATTCACAAGGTTGTACAACCATCACCACTATTTAATTCTAGAACATTGTTATCATTCAAAAAAGAAACTCCATACCTAGTAGTTCTCACTCCACATTCTCTGCCTCCCCCACCCCACCCCCTGGGAACCACTAACCTCTTTTCCATCTTTATGGATTTTCTTAATCTGGTCATTTCATATAAATGGTTTTATACAACATGAGGCCTTTGCATCTGGCTTCTATCATTTAGCGTAATGTATTCAAGGGTCACTCGTGTTGTAAGATGTATCAGAATTGAGTAATGCTCTACTGTATGGATGGATCTACCATGTTTTTTTATCTCCATTCATCAATCAATAAACATTTGGATTGTTTCCACTTTGCCTGTTGTGAATCATGTTGTTATGGGTATTTGTGTGCAAGTTTTTGTATGGATCTTTATTTTCATTTCTTTTCCACCTCAGAGTGAAATTGCTGGGTCATATAGTAACTCTGTGTTTAGCTTTTTGAGGAACTGCCATACTGTTTTCCAAAGCACCTGCACCATTTTATATTCCCACCAACAGTCTAGGAGTGTTCTGCTTTCTCCACATTATTGCCAACACTTATTACTGTCTGTTTTTTTGATTATAGCCACCTTAGTGTGTGTGAAGTGGGATCTCATTATGGCTTTGATTTGCATTTCCTGAATTATTAATGATGATGAGCACCTTTTCATATACTTATTAGCCATTTGTGTGTCTTATTTAGAGAAATTTCTATCTATTCACATCCTTTGTCCATTTTTAAATTGTTATTTGTGGCTTATTGTTGAGTTCTAATAGTTCTTCATATATTCACTTTTAAATCACATTTTACCTACTAGTTATTTCTACAAATATTGATACAAAATATATTTTCCCACTTCGTGTTGTTTTTTCACTTTCGTGATAGTGTCCTCTGAAGCACAAGAGTTAAATTTTGATAAAGTCCAATTTATCTGTTTTTCCTTTTATTTGTGCTTTAGGTATCATATCTAAAAAACCATTGCCAAGATCATGAAAATTTACACCTAGGTTTTCTTCTTAGAGTTTCATAGTTTTAGTTATAGTCTTTGATCTATTTTGAGTTAATTTTTTATGTGGTATGAAGTAATGTTCTAAATTTATTTTTTTGCATGTGAATATCCACGAATCTTGTCACCACTTCTTGAGAAGACCATTCTTTTCCCCACTGAATTATCTTGGAGCTCTTTTTGAAAAGCACTTGTCTATAGATGTTTATTTCTGGACTCTAATTCTATTCCATCTGGCTATATGCTTAATTTATGCCAGTACATAAAGTCATAATTACTGTAGCTTTGTAAATAAGTATTTTTCATAAGTGTATAGGAAATGTAGATAACTTTACATAAAAATGGCCTCTTTTGTTTTTCTTTGAGACAGAGCCTCACTTTGTTACCCAGGCTAGCGTTCCATGGCCTCAGCTAGCTCATGGCATCAACCTCAAATACCTGGGTTCAAGCAATCCTCCTGCCTCAGCCTCCCAAGTAGCTGGGACTATAGGTGCTCACCACCATGCCTGACTAGTTTTCCTATCTTTGGTAGAGATTGGGGTCTTGCTTTTGCTCAGGTTGGTCTTGAACTCCTGACCTCA
This sequence comes from Otolemur garnettii, assembly GCF_000181295.1. Taxonomy (NCBI): domain Eukaryota; kingdom Metazoa; phylum Chordata; class Mammalia; order Primates; family Galagidae; genus Otolemur; species Otolemur garnettii. Next base: position 2,316,646 of record NW_003852409.1, read on the forward strand.
AGCAGTCCTCCTGCCTTGGTCTCACAGAGTGCTAGGATTACAGGCATGAGCCACTGTGCCCAGCTAAAATGACCTACTTTTTGACCAGGATTTTTTTCCCTCCATTAATTATTGTGTCACAGTCACCTTTCCATGCCTGTGACCACATATTTGCACTATCATTTCATAGCACCCACGTTCTATTTGGAGGTTGAACTATCATTTATTTGAGCCACTCTCTCTTGATGAATGCTTGTTTCCCTTTCTCTCCCACTATTATAAACAAGACTGTGATGGACGTCCTTGTCATATTCTTCCCAACACTGCATGTTCCTAGGTCTTTCTGTCTTTTGACTTATTTGTTTTTGCCTTTGTTTTTCTGTTCATCTTTGCCAGATGATCACTACAGATTGATCAGAACTAGTCCTATCTTTTCATTCCCAAGTTACTGTACAATGTTGGGCAAATCCTGTTCTTTCTATGGGCTTTGGTTTCTTCATTTTATAAATCAAAGACATTAGTCTATGTTACTGATTATCAACCTTGCCGAAATATTGAAGTCACCTGGGGAGTTATTAAAAGCACAGCCACCAGAGTCCCACCCCCAGAGATTCTGATTTAATTAGTGTGGAGAATAGACCAGGCAGAAGGATTTTTAAAATCTCCTTGAAACTTGATGATTTGAAGGTCCTCTTTCAAATATTCTTCTGTAGTGGAGTGCTTTCCTGGACACCTGCTCAGAGAGGCAGGAAGACAGAACAGTGGAAAGATCTAGTCTTCGCATCCAGCAGACCCGGGTTTGAATCTCTGCTCATTCACCTCTGGCTGCGCTCCTCTTCAACTTCTGTAAATTTCTATTTCCTTGCTCTTGGAGAGGGAGCTAAAATCCCCTCCCATCTCAGTGTTTCTGCGAGTAGAGGCGGTGTGTGTACTGAACATGTGGATGAATGGTGACTATTATTCTTTTCTTTTTGACCAAAGAGCCAGCCCCTGGGCAACAAAGTGGAAATGGAGATCGTGAACATGTTGGAAAAAAATGCAACGCTTCTCAAATTCGGCTACCACTTTACCCAGCAGGGGCCCCGGCTCCGGGCATCCAATGCAATGATGAACAACAACGACCTTGGTGAGTGGAAATGTGCTTCCCACCCTGCCCAGCTGCCTGTGGCTCCCTCCACCTGTGTGGGATGTCGGGAAAATTCCCCTGATATCCTCTCCAAGGCTGCTCCTCGAGCCTCGTTCTGATTTTCACACTGATCCCATCTTTCTTGCTTTCTGTGTTTGTGCCTTGTCTCCTTTCTGGACCCTGAGCTCCCCAACATCAGGAGCTAAGGCAGAGTCCTCTTCTCTCAGTGTAGCTCAGCACAGGTGGGACCCAGAGCTCACAGTAGCATGTCAGCAGAAGGAAGGGAAATTTGGGAGGGCACAGCCCTTTTCCTGTTCTGATGCTTTTCTCTGAACTTTTCTAAGAGACCATAGTCATAGTCATAGTCTGACTTTAGCCCTGAATCCCAAAGCTACCCACCACCATTACCAAAACCCAGACCCTCGGAGACTTCACGCTGATTTTACGGTAAAAGTTGAGAAAGTCAACTGCATGGTAAAGCAAAAGCAGGTTATATGAAATTAATCTCAGTAAGAGTCATTTTTTTCTAAACAGAAAAATAAAATGCCAGTCCTTCTTGGTGATAAACATACATCGCATCAGTATATGAAGTACAAGTCAACTGAATGAAAAGTTAGATCAGTCGTTAGCCGATGGTTTATAAGTTCCTTGTAGCTATTATGTGTATTCCCGCTGGTTGTTAAAAAGAGCTTGATATAGTGCACGATAAAGGAAGTCTGACTGACAAGGCTATAGGAAAACAACAGGAAAAGAAAAACCAAGAAAAGCCGTAGGTTTATATGGCAAACATGATTGATGATTATATTTAGCCTTGAGTTTCCTAGAAGCAAGGCAGGAGGAAGACAAGCCAAGTTACATTATTCTTACCACAGAAGAGGAGGAAGCATAATGAGTTCCAAAAAAAGATTTTTTCTGAGATTAAGTTGTGAAATAAGTGTGTGTTAAAGGACCGTGTCTTGAGTGAGTTCTGCAGCAAATTCAAACCTGCTCTACACCGTGGCTCTTTCTGGTTCCCAACCCTCAATAAATGCAAAGAGCCAAATATTGAGGCTCAATACAGTCTTCAGGAACGTCCCTTCCTGGTGGCTCATTGGAGGCTGGGTTAGTACACGGAAGGCCTTGATGAGTGTGTAGTAGTGTACGTACACGGCAGGTGCACACGGGCCCCATGTGCATAGATAACCAAAGGGCTGCACACACTCACACTCTGGATGGAATTACTCAATTCCATCGACATTTGTCAAAGTCCTAAAAGGTGCTGAGTGTTGGAGATACAGGTTTCTGCTCTTGAGGATATCATAGCCCAGAGGCTATTCATTCACTGCTCACTCCAGATGCCACTTTTTTCAAGAGCCTCGGGTCTAGAAAAACCCATTTTTAAAGATGCGACTAGCCAAGTGTGGTGGTGCACACCTCTAATCCCAGAATTTGGGCAGCCTAAGCAGGAAGATGGTTTGAGAACAGGAGTTCAAGATCAGTCTGGGCACTGTAGCAAGACCCCATCTCTAAAAGAAAAAATTATCTGGGTGAGGTGGCACATCCCCATAGTCCCAGTTATTCAGGAGGCTGGGGCGGGAGGATTGCTTTGCTTGAGCCCAGGAGTTTGAGGCTTTAGTGAACAATGATCACACCACTGACCCCAGCCTGGATGACAGAGAGAGACCCTGTCTCAAAAGAAAATAATATGCCTAGCAACTTGGGTTTATTGGAAGTGCCCTTATGTGAAATAAAATAAGAACAAACACAACGAATCTTAATCCTTACCGTCATATCACAGAAGTTATAGCTAAACTGCATTGTTAAAGAAAACCAGCAGTTGAACCTCTGTTGGCCTGGCAGTGATCTGGCTACAGAACCAGCACTTAAAAGCCTTGAGTTTTGTTCTGATATACAATAATCTCCTGTTTATTTTTCTTTTCTCCCAGTTTAGATTAAGCTTCTTATGTGCCTCCTTTCCCCAGTGCCTATCTCTGGGCTAACCCACCTTTTGTTATCTGATGGCATGATGGTCTGGTGGTCTATTCCCTGGGAACAGAGGTTCCAGATGACCAGAGATCAGGGCAGAGGGTGGAGGGATACCAGAATCATCTAGGAGGGCTTGGGCAAAATGGCCTTTGAGAACTCTCCCAGTTCTGAAAGTCTGAGATTATAAAATTCAGGTCTCACTCCTGCCACGAAGGACTCTCAGAGGCATTCCAGGAGTCTGGAGTGCTGGAGCTATAAGGGAGTTGGCCTTCGTTCCTTCTGCACCCTTATGGGGAACCCAAAGCCTGGGGGGTGGAGGGGAGTGTAGGCAATGGCTCAGTCAGGTCATACCAGTTATTAGCACAGCAAACATTTTCTGAGCAACTTCCATGTGCCCAAGACTGTTCTAGGTGATATAAGAGGTAGCAGAAAGGCCAATCCTCTGACTCAAGAAGCTTTCAATCTTTTTGCGGGGGAAAAAAGACTCAAAGACATGCCTAAAATTTCAAGAAATGCCTATAAACTCTATCCAGTAGAAAATGATGGACAAGGACAGAAACCACTGAGGCAACGCATCCTGGCTGGGGATGGGGCTTTTGCCATTCTTAAAAGGAAGAGCTGAGTGGGTAGAGTTCTAGAGAATTCCTGCAGGGGATCAAGGAAGGGGTGGGGAGGAGTGCTAGGGTACCAGGGCAAGGCTGGGGGACTCAGGACAGGACAGGCAGCTCCAACAGGATTGGAGGAACTGTCCTAGGAGGAAAAATCATTCACAAAGGGAGGGAAAGGAATTCCAAGCAGAAGGAACAGCATGAGCAAAGACAGAGCGGTTGGTGGGCAGAGTGTGAGGTGTTCACAGGAATGGGCCTGGCTAGGTGTCGGGAGGCTAGGGCCCAAGGCCTTTAATGCCCAGCTTCAGAGTCTGGCAGTGGAAACAGAATATGGGAATTGGGAAGCAGATGGCAAGTGGGAAGCGCGGCAGTTTCCTGGCCCAGGGTTTCAGGGGATACAAATGGGCCTCTGGTTTGCCTGAATTGTGTGCAGCTGTTCCCCCTGGGGTTTCTCACTGGAGGGACGGATCCTGTCAGTGACCATAAGCAACATTTAGAGTGCTAGTTGGTGACTAGCATTAAACTCACATTTGTGCCCATTTGCAAGGAAAATGCTTCTGATGCTGGGGCATTGGCCTCCTCCTGACTTTCTTTCCTACACAGTAATTTTATTCTGCTTTCAAAGCTACACAAAGCTTCCATGTTTTCCAGCTGAATATTTGTATCATAAAAGCCTCCTGCTGCCTCCTCCTCAAGACTGTTAGCAGCAGCGGACAGTGCAGGATAGGGACAGGAACAGGCCTCTGGGTTTTATCTGTCTTCACCTGCCTCTGGACTGGTTCAGGGCTCATGCTGGGGCTTCTGCAGTCTGTGGGCTTTGCCTGCCTGAAGATGGGTGGGCTCCTTCTTGGGGATGGCGTTCAGACAGGAGGCCTGCCTGGGGCCCATACCAGCTGCTGCATCTTTGGTCCTCCTCACCTGTGTGCTGAGCTCTTAACAGAATGCTGTGCGTGTGAGTATAGGGCACCAGGGTGCGGGGTGGGGATGTCAGGGAGGAGCCATCCCTGAATCCCTATCTGCGATTTCCCACAGCAGTACCTCAGATGACTCCTATCTCCACACTATTTATAGCTAAGAGCCAGGCTAAGCATGGCTCTCAGGTCCTCTAACTCTGCCACTGAAGCTCTCTCCACTGAGCAAAATCACAGATGTAGCCTCCAAGTTAAGACAGGTGCGTGTGGTGAGGTAGGGTGAGGAGGGGAATTGCATGTTTGAAAGCAGCAAACGTCCCCTCCTGGGAAAGTTGTTCTTTTACAGTATTCTCAGGGAAGACCTTTCTAACAAACACCCAGAACACACACCCCAGAGTAAATTCTTTTTTCCCAAAGTAATTTCTTTTAAAATTTTATTGTAAATTGACAATTTATTTTATTTTTATTTGTTTATTTTTGAGACAGAGTCTCATTCTGTTGCTCAGGCTAGAGTGCTGTGACATTAGCCTAGCTCACAACAACATTAAGCTCCTGGGTTCAGGTGATCCTCCTGCTTTAGCCTCCCAAGTAGCTGAGACTATAGGCACCTGCCATGACACCTGGCTAATTTTTCTGTTTTTAGTAGAGATGGGGTCTCACTCTTACTCAGGCTGGTCTCAAACTCCTGAGCTCAAGCAATCCTTTTGCCTTGGCCTCCTAAAGTGCTAGGATTACAGGCATGAGCTTCTGTGCCCAGCCTTATAGGTTGACGATTTATAATTGTATATATTTGTGGGGTGCAAAGCGAAGTTATGGTTTATGAATATAGTATGGAATAATTAAATCAAGCTAATTAACATTATTACCTTAACTATTATTTTTTTGTAGTAAGGACATTTGATATTTATTCTTGTAGCAGTTTTGTACAATATACTATTGTTAAAGATACTCAGCATGCTATGCCATGGATCTTCCAAAAACCCTTGCTCCTCTTGTCCAAACGTGATTTGGCGTCCTTTGACCATCATGTCCTGACCCCTCACCCCTCAGCCTCTTAACCACCAATGTGCTCCCTGCTTCTTTGAGTTTGACTGTTTTAGATTTCACATATAATTTGTCTTTCTGTGCCTGGCTTATGACACTTAGCATAATTTCTCCAATTCTATTTATGTTATAGTAAGTGACCATATTTCTTTTGTTTTTAAGGCCGAATGGTATTCCCTTATGCATCTATGCCAGAGTTTCTTTATCCATTCATCTGTTGATGGACATTTAGGTTGAGTCCATGTCTTGGCCATTGGGAAGAACGCTGCAATGAATGTGGAAATGAAACATCTCTTTGACAGACTGATTTCAAATCTTTTGGGGAAATACCCAGAAGTGAGATTGCTAGGTCCCAAAGCATCCATGTCAGGGAAGGGCCCTCCTTTCCTTGCAGCCACCTACACCAGAAATCCGGGCCTGTTCTAAACACTGCTCCCACTCCAGCTGGCTGGTCACTACCTCACCAGTCCCAGCACTGTCTCACGTTGAGTCCTCATCGCATTCCCCTGACCTCTGGCACACTTCCCAAGTCTTATCCCACAGCTTGCCTCAATACTTCTCTGCTGGGACCCCTGCCTGAGCTCCCACTACTTTCAAGGAGACTCCTTGAAGTGGCTCCCAAGTCCCTTAATGAGGGTACCTGATCTTAGACGGCACTCGTGTATCTTGGGCTGCTCTGAGCACTTCCCATCATATGAAAGCGTATAATCCTCGCCACAAGCAGGTGAGACAGGTGCTATCACTATACACAATTTACAGTAAGGAAACAGGTCTGAAGAAGCAGGGAAAGTGACCCAGTCAGTTGGCAGACTGGGATCTGAACCAGAGCCTGTGCTGCCACCTCATCAAAAGATGGTCCCATCAGGAGAGACCCTTGACATCCCTGACAAGCCATCTTCTTGCCATATTAGTACCACTGCAGGTAGTTTGAGGGGCCCCCAGTGACCCAGAAAAAAGCTTACCTTTCAAGGGCTGCTACTCCTAATGTCCCCTCTACTTTCTCATCCTTTCGTTATTTAAGATTCAGCTGCCCTCTTACCTGCCCATCCAGGGAAGATCTGACCACTTCCTATGCCTCTCATGCTTCACAGAGGATCCACTGGGGGTGGGGTGGGGCTATAATATTTTATCAAGCGTTATTTGCATATCTTGGCCCCCTGTTAAGTTGCATCTTTATTTCTGATTCTTGTGCTCGGCACATAATAACACTCAGCAAATGCTGCATAACGTAGAGATGTCCAGGAAGTGCTTCCCAAAGGCCTGGCATGAGTGTGTGGGCTCAGCAGGAAATGCAGAGGGAGCTCACACAGCAGATGGAGGTTGGGCCCCATGGTTGGCGGGGGATATTGGGAGACCCAGCTCCTGCTCTCAGTTCTGTCACTTATTCACCATTTTGGGCAAGTTACTTCCCTCTCTTGGCCTTAATTCCTCCATCATCACAATGAGAAAAAATAACGCCTGAGTAAATGGGCGTCTTTCCCTTCACCCCCTGCAGTACCAGTAAAAGCCCAGTGCTAGGGCCAAGGTGCACACAGATCTGGACACAATGAGGACAAGGAATGAAAGAAAAAACAACAAACATGGGGTCTCTTTCTAGACCCTCAATGGCAAGCCAGGGACTTGGGTTTCAATCCAGGCTCTGCTACTAGACCTGAGGCAGCGCAGCACTTTTCTTCTCCAGGGAAAAGGGGCCAAGCCTCCCCCAGAGAATCAGATTGGATATGAATATGCAGACCCGTGCTGTGCTGAGGCTCTGGATGGTACCAACCTTGGTCACAAGCCTTGGTTGTCTGGTACCAGCTTTATTGCTTTAAGCATGAAATGTACCCTCTCAGCCTCACTTTCCTCATCCATAACATGGGAACAGTAATATGATCATTTAGGAAGTGCTGGAGGGGCTCCAGTGAGGTAATGTGGACTGCCCTGCGGGGCATGCTTGCAGCTAACATGGAGATGCTTCAAAGTCTGGTTCATGTAAATTCTCTGGTCACTATGGTTGACAAAGTTGGGTTTTTTGGGCAGTTTTTGGCCAGGGCCAGGTTTGAACCCGCCACCTCTGGTATATGGGGCCGGTGCCCTACTCCCTTGAGCCACAGGTGCCACCCTCTCTGGTCACTTTGGGCAAATCTCTTCTGCTTTTTAGGTTTTGTAGGTTTCCCTATATCTGCTGCCGATATGTTGGACATTCTGACCACCTCCAGTGTCTTCTCTCCAGGGGAGACTCCCCATTCTGACTTACATTAATTTTTATCCTTTTTCCTGGGTAGGGTGCCAGGCATGGGTAGGGGCTCAAGAACAGACTGACCTGCAGGCCCCACCCTGGTGGCCTGTGTGCCTCTTGGAACTTCCCCCATAAACTCCCAGCCACAACTTGAATGGCACACGTCCCTGCGGGTCTGCTTTGTATGCTTGGTGTCCTGTTGATTGTTCTTGTTGCAGCTCATATGCATCTATCCTGTGGCCTTACCATCTCAGGTGGCTTGGGGACTGGAGAGTTCTAAATATAGACAGACTTTTTCCCTAGGCAATAGCTTTTTATCTCTGCCACACCTGCAGGCCCCTTGACTGCCACCTACTGGCAATACAGACTTCTTTGCCCATTCTTTATGGCTGATCCAGCTTGCAACTTAGTTTTCATCAGCAGACACTAATTCATTTCTTTTTTTTTTTTTTTTTTTTTT
>NW_003852409.1:2325060-2329018 GCF_000181295.1 Otolemur garnettii
CAGCCTCCCAAGTAGCTGGGACCACAGGCGCCCGCCACAACGCCCGGCTATTTTTTGGTTGCAGCCGTCATTGTTGTTTGGCGGTCCCGGGCTGGATTCCAACCCGCCACCTTAGTTGTATGTGGCTGGCGCCTTAGCCACTTGAGCCACTAATTCATTTCAAAACACCGTGCTTTGTTAAACACAGGGACCCTCCTTCTTCCTCAGTTGTCCTCTAAACCTGCAAGCTCCTGGCTAGTGCTTCCTTCTTTATGGTGTTTAATTCTTTGTCATGAGAACAATGTCTAAGCATAAATTGTCTTGCCCCTGGAGAAATGGCAAGGTTAAACATGAGGGGACACAGGGTAATCTTCAGGGTGGAAACTGTTGTCTACACAGGCAGGAGGCAGGCCAGGAGCTCCCAGAGGTAGGGGAAAAGTTTCCGTGAGGTTAACACCCTACTTCCATTGACTGAACTTTTTAACTCTGATCTGAACCACACTAAAGAATGTCAGCTGTGGGGCTTCTGTAGGCAAAGGAAGAACAGTGGAGTTGGGTAAAGTGGGACTGTGTGGCCAACCCCTTATTATAGAAGGAAGTTATGGATAAATCTACACTATCACAGACCCTCATCAGTGAGCACTAACTGGAGAGCTGTTACAAATAACTCACACAATTGTCCATTCAAGACAACAAACTTCAGACTCTGCTAACAAAAAAAATCAGGAAGAGACTTCAGGGGTGTTTTCTCAGAGCAACAGTAGTGGTTCCTGGAGTACAGGGGCGCATGGCTTGTATCTTATCTCCTATCTCCATTCCTTTCCAGTGAGGAAGAGGAGGCTGGCGGACCTGACTGGGCCCATCATTCCCAAGTGCCGGAGTGGCGTCTAGTGTGTGGAGGGGAAGACCATGCCTTTGAACTGGATATGTTCTACTGACAACTTGTGCTCTGCAGTGGAAACCAGAAGGCAAAATGCCAGCACAAAACCTTTTTGTGGTTCAGTTCTTCATGCACTAAGGTTTTAGGTTAACTAGTGGTTGTAGTTGAAAATTTTATAAAATATGGTTAATGTGAAGTTTTTCTTTAGTCACAGTTCAGTCTGGTTATTATTTAAAAACTGGTAAGTCCTCAAACTGGCAGATCATGCTGAAGATGACTTAAGTAGCAGTGACTTAAACCCAGGAGCCCAGTTTCAGTGGCCTTGCTTTGTGGTGTTTCAGGTGCATTTAAAATATGTAACATATAAATAAGCAGTATACTTTCCCACATAATTCAGAAGTATAAAATACTTTATTACAGATTTGATCTTAGCTATTTAGCAAACAGAAAGAATAACCATTCTTTATTAACCCTCCTTTAAAATTTAAAAACTTGAAAATTAAAGTTCCCAAATTGATTACTGGATCAAGAACACAATTTTCCTCTCAAGAAAGACAGACAGACTGAAGCCACAGAGCTCTGCCAGGAATCAAAGAACACAAGATTCCTTCTGCTAGATATGAGAAAATGACAGAAAAAGCCAAAGATGATATTTCAAGCTTCAAAAGCCATCCTTTCCTTACCAATCCCGGGCAACAAAAGTGTCCCTGAGTGTTAAGAACTTCTGGGATTTATTTACAATTTAATACTGGAGTCAGACAGCTTTTTCCTATTGAATGCCAGCCTTACACTGGATGTGAAAACCTATGGCCAAATACTTGAAAACACCTTTCTACACTGCACAGTGGGCACATGGCTTATGTCAGGTGGACAGCAGGAGATAAATCTCAGTCCATCATAGCTATGGAATTTAGCATGACCAAGCATGTCTTCAGCTACCTGTCTCATCACTTATTAGACAAATCACCATCGATCTTAGGGCTGTAAATTCAGTCTCTGTGGGACAATGGTGAAGAAAATCCAGATGTTAAAGAATTAGGAAATCCTAGCCAAACCACCCCAGGATGATTATTCTGAAAATGTGATTTTGAGATTTCCTTTATAACATCATATGTATCTCTTGGAATCTAGCAAAAAGCCACAGTGCCCTTGTGCCTTTTAATATACCATAGTGCCAGTTAAACCAGTGTTTCTGTTTGTTGCTTTGAGGAATTACAGCAAATCTTATGATAAAGGACAAGGCCAAAGAGCTGCAGAGCACTGAGCAGAGAGGCTTGTGATGAAAAAGGAAAAGTCCTACACACTGAACCACAGTGACATGGACAGTACAGGGGAACTAGAGGAGCCAGGGCCTCACCACTGTAGAAGAGTGTCTACTGAGGCTGCAGAGGGGCCCGGGAGTGGCACCATGCTGCAGGGATGACCATCCCCACTCAGCTTCTCTTTGAAACACAACTGCAGCTGCATTCTGCATCACTGGAAACTGCAATGTAATAATAAATTTGTTGGTCTATGTATGGCTTTGTATGTGTTTCTCAGGACCTGTGACACTTGCCAAAAGGCTGGGCAGCCGCCGTGGCAATGCTGAATGACCTCACTAAGAATGTGTCTTCTTATATCCCAGATGATCTAAAAATGCTACCCCAAATGTCAGTATCATTGAGCTTATTTGAATCTCACAAAGAGAAAAATTAAAAGCTAGAGTGAGTGTTAGGGAAAGCAGGGCTATTAGGGGAAATCTCTCATAGAAACCAAATCAATAAAAAATGAAGAGGAGCCACATCTTTAAGGCTATCCCCATCAATAAGCTGCTGATCTAGACCAGGGGTTGGCCAACTTTCCTGTAAAGGGCCACATAGTAACTACTTCAGATTTTGCAGGCCACATGGTCTCTGTTCCAAGTACTCAATTCAGCCATAGATCCTATGTAAAGGAATGGGGATGGCTGTTCCAATAAACTGTACAGCTGATCCTGAAACAATATAGGTTTCAACTATGTGGGTCCATTTATCTGTGGATTTTTCAACTGAACAGATTGAAAATACAGTATTTGCAGGATGTAAAACCTGGGTATTCTGATGGCTGACTTTTTGCATATTCAAGTTCCGAAAGCCGACTGTGGGCAGTACAGGGGTCTACTAGGATTTTGGTATACAATACTCGGGCATCCTGGAACCATCCCCTATGCATACCAAGGGATGACTCCTATCTACAAAGCAGAAGGCAGGCCAAATGCCACAGCTGGCAGATCTGTCAGGCTGTCAGAGAAGAGACAGAGGTAGGGGTGAAGGGTGACTGAGGTGGCCTGGTTTACAAGTGCACTCCAGGGCCACAGCTTTCACATGTATGCCACCAGGAAAGACAGGTTTGCTGATAAGGACTACTAACAGCTTGCTGCATGGCAGAGAAAGGGCTGTCCTGGTCACTAGGCCGAAGGTTTTATGCCCATATCCTTTCTGTGGCCCCATACAGCTTACGTTTTTCTGTGCTCTAGCACCTTCTTAATCAGAATGCTTCAGGTAAGTGATCATCATCTGACTCCCTCTCCCTTCCCTCTGTGTAGTGCAGGTCGTCGATATGGTCACCACTATGCTACGGTGGTGGCTCAGGCCAGCATGAAAGTTCTGATCTCTTTGTTCTGCAGCCTTGATGTTTTTCTAAACGTAGTCACCACAAATCTACTTTTATTGAAGGCGTGAGGAAGGCTGAATGTGCTGCTCATACAAGCCATGGCCCATCCTCACTAACAGGGCCCTGGCTCTGGGCTCACAGGGAGGCACAGCTGCTGGGAGAGCTCTGTAGGTATGCGTGCCCGTCGGGCGGTACATTCACATTCCTCTTTAAAGCTGTCCTGGGGAAGTCCTGAAGCCTTTATGCTCCCTTTGTCTTGACATGTGACACAGCAGGCTGTGAATCCTCGTTCTTGACAGGCAGGGCACGTCAAAACGAGTTGGCGGCATTGGGGAGTTGAGCAGAGATTGTACTGGTCCCACTGGGTTCCACAGTATGAACATTCTGGGGAAGAAAGAAGCTCTTGTAATAAACACACACACATACACAGAGGCACTTTTCTAGTTCTTAAATACAATTCTTAGGCAA
>NW_003852409.1:2329125-2335501 GCF_000181295.1 Otolemur garnettii
TGTTTTTCCCTTCAGTGAGAGGAGAGGTTGGCTGCTGCTCTAGCTTTTCACTGGCAGTGTTGCGTCTGGAGTAAAATGCAGTGGAGACAACACAGATAGATGATGGCACTGAGTCTGGCAGTCTACATCCTTCCTCCCCAAGCCTGAGTGTCTCCCATTGTTACCAAGACACTTGAGCACCTCATTCCTAAAACTCATTACTTTCTTTTTCTAGCTGTTTTTTGCTGCTCACTTCCAGTTACCATTGATGACATCATTCTTTCTCAAGCCTCTTTACCTCATTTATCTAAGCTACCTTTGGCTCTCCTCTCCCCTTCACACTCACAGGCAGCTACCCCTCTTTCTGCTTATTGATAATTTATATTCCATCTAGTCCCAAATCAGATCTGAAATGGCTTTCAGTAAGAGACAAATATACAAGACCACTAAAATGAATAAAATGATGAAGAAGGAAGGGGAGGCCTGGTGTGAAGGCTCGTCACTGTAATCTCAGCACATTGGGAGGCCAAAGCAGGAGGACTGCTTGAAGCCAGGAGTTTGAGACCAGCCCAGGCAACATAGCAGGACTGTGTCTCAAAAAAAAAAAAAAAGAAAGAAAGAAAAAAAAATTTTTAACAGTTGCTTCAAAATATTAAGGGGGCACAATTTTTTTTTTTTTTTTTGAGACAGTCTCATTTTGTTGCCCTCAGTAGAGTACTGTGGCATCATAGCTCACAGCAACCTCAAATTCTTGGGCTTAAATGATTTTCTTGCCTCAGCCTCCCAAGTAGCTGAGACTACAGGTGCCTGCCACAACACCTGGCTATTTTTTTAAGAGACAGGGTCTCGCTCTGGCTCAGGCTGGTCTCAAACTTGTGAGCTCAGGCAATCTACTCTCCATGGCCTCCCAGAGTTCTAGGATTACAAGCATGAGCCACCATACTTGGCCAGGCACAAAAAATTTTGTTATATACTTTCTGTTATGCTGAAGTCAGGGTTTTCAGGATGCTTGCCACTAGGACAGTGATCACCATACCCAACAGGTAAGTTTTTATACCTCACTACCCTGCAGCTTCCTCTTAGTTTCCAGGGTCCTTTACATCTTGCTGTGCCCATATGCACCCACCATTTAGCTCCCACTTACTGGGGAGAATTTGTGGGTTTTGTTTTTCCGTTCCTGAGATACTTCACTTAGGATAATGGTCTCTAGTTCCAGCCAAGCTGCTGCAAATGATAGTTCATTCCTTCTTATGGCTGAGTAGTACTCCAGAGTATCTACACACCACATTTTTAGAAAAAAGTTTTAAACAACTGGCTGGGCATGGTGACACACACCTGTAGTCCTAACTATAAATCATGAGGCATGCCTAATGCACAGGGAGGGCTAATGTAGGATTGCTGCAACTCAGTAGTTCAAGGCTGCAGTGAGCTATGATTATGCCACTGTCCTCTAGCCTGTGTGACAGAATAAGACCATGTCTCAAAAAAACATAAAACAGAAAAATTTTTTTAAAAGGGAGAGGACAATCAAACTCAAATCTTACTATCTAAGAAGTAATTCTACTTCAGTCCCTGACCACAGGAGTTCTAGAAAACTACTGCAGCCACTAAAGTTGTCTGCCTATGACCTATCCCATTCTAAACTGTGACATCCAGGGGTGGCAGCCATCTTTCTGAAGGATTATCTCCAGCCTTCTTTTACTTTCATCTGGTATCAGACTTCAGTGTGGGTGCAACACTGCTGTCAAACCACAGACCTCCCGGGGCCACCTTGCCTCCAGCTTTGGCCCTAGATTCAGCTCTCACCTTGGAGTGCCCCACCCACCAATCAAATGTGCATGCCACATGTCCACAGACCAGCTAAACTGACAAGTTTTATTCTTATTTTGTGCCATGAGTAGTATTATACTTAGAGGTCTGGTGAAGACTATGGACCCTATCTTAGAAAAATATTTTCAAATGCATAAAATAAAATACACAGGATTACAAAGGAAACCAATCACATAGAAATATAAAATACCAAAATAATTTTCAAAAAATGTGATAGGTACTATTTATTAACGTGGTAACTGTGGTAGGCCTAACAATTATTTCCATTTTAAAGCAGTGATGAGTATAAATACTATTTTGAGATACCTGAAGCAACTGTAAACTGATACGAAAGTATCAGGAATTCTACTGAAGACAAAGTCATAGGTACCCCAGTAACTGGCTTGTTGTCTACATTCATAATTGAAGGAAATGCTTCATTTTAGAGAGGTGTTAACCAAGATAAAATTATTTTCCCATCTATATTCATAAAACCTCTGGATTCTATACACTGATTCCAGGTTAAGATCCCCAGTTTAGCCTATTAGTCCTGCTCTTGGAAGGCAGGCAGGCAGGCAGGACAAACTGTCCCCATTTTAAAGGACTTGTCCAGCCAGCAAATGGTGAAGCCTGGACACCAACATAGGCCTTAACTCCTGCTGTATGGTTTTGTCTGTCCTACTGTGGCATTTCCAACTGCTGGGAAATGCTGTACAACACACTTCTCCCTGTTTATTCTTCAGGTGTTTGTCCTGGTCCGCCTTCTCTCTACAATTCTTCTAGAATGGTGAACTAATAATGTACCCGGCTTGCCTTTGGGCTCAGACCTACTCCGACCTACCTGACACCACATCACTGTTGTAGGACAGGGCATAACGCTCATCAAAAACAAACAACTTTCCTTTGTAAAAACCATTAGGAAACTCTTCCAGGTACTTGTGGATGCCACCCTTGAGCTGGAACACTTCCTTGCACACTCCCTAGGTGTGGAAAAACAATAGGAAATCTGAAGAGCCAAGCAGAGACCTGTTAAGAGACCCCACAGAGGAGCAACACCTGGCAAGGAGGGTCCACATGGAGCATCCCGGTCTGCAGTCAGTCAGGGGCTCCCACTCCCCACCTCCTCGCCGTGGGGCCCTGAGCAACTGCTGACCAAGGGGTCAAGGCACCAACTGGTCAGACCTTGCCTCCTAGGGGGATGGGTGATGACAGCAGTCAGGGCCTCTACCCCCTAGATCCTGGGAAGCCCAACTATTTTTGCTACCCCCTAAATATAGGAAGACACCTGTTGGGATATGTAATGTTACCTCAGGATCAAGTGAAAGGATTAGAAAAAGGGAGACGTTTACTAATCTTTCCCTTTTATACTTGATGAGTCTCTAAGACTGCTAAGTGTTTTTTACATCTTAAGATTAAAGAACTTCGGATTTTGTACTTATAAACTCTATGCTAGAGCCATAGAAGGGGGAAAATAAATCCTTCAACTGGCTAGGGATGGGGTCAGTAATGGGGGAAAGAATGGAAAGCTCCACACAGGCTATTGGTGATGCTTTCTTCACCTCTATCCCCACAGTGCCTCAAGGGTGGGGGCCTCACCTTGGCTTTGATGTAGGCTGAACCCCGCTCACAACGAATGCCCCCAGTGCAGTACATCAGCACCGTCTTCTCTCTGAAAAGTTCTAGATTTTTGTCAATGTAGCTAGGAAAATAACTGAATTTCCTGATGTCTGGGGCTAAGCAGCCCTGGAATCGTCCCTACAACATAGGAGTAGCAAAAAGAAAATTATCAGAAAAACATACCTGGTGGAAACAAAGGTTCTTTCTGGGTCAAACAACCCCCACGTGGCAAAGAAGCAAAGAAGCCCTTGCTAGTTGCCATTCTCATCCCTTTCAACATCATGTCTGACCTTTCAACTTCAAGATCTGGAACTTAAAACCAAGGCTGGTGAACTATGGGTCACCTTCCAGAGTCCTCCAGAAAACTGGAGAGGCTGCCCAAAGCCAATTTTTACAAGATCCTTGACACATGTCAAGGATAGTATATAATGTGGCAAGATATCTTTAATTCATAATTTCTTTCTTTTTGGGGGCGGGGGGAATAGAGACTCACTTTGTCACTCTGGGTAGAGTGCTGTGGTGTCACAGCTCATAGCAACCTCAGTCTCTTGAGCTCAAGCAATCTGCTTTATAGGCACCCACCACAATGTCTAGCTGTACTTTAGAGATGGGATCTCGCTCTTGGTCAGGCGGGTCTCCAACTCCTGAGCTCAAGCAATTTACTCCCCTCTGCCTCCCAAAGTGCTAGGATTACTGGCGTGAGCTACCATGCCCAGCCTTTAATTCATGTTTCTTACAAATTCTCAAGAGATCTGGAGTTCAAGGGCTTGAATATTCTCTAAAGCTACTAGTACTGGGTAGGTACACACAGCATCCTCTTGGGAAATAAACCATCCTGCAGGAAGGGAGAGCTCTACCAATTCCCTGAACTCAGTCCTGGCTCTTACTTACTATTTTGCTTTCATAGAAGTTTCTGCAATCCAGAAGGATAGTATCCCTTTTTTCTTGATTTGCCTGAGATAAAAACTTTTCTACTTCTTTATGAAATTCACCTGGGGATAAATGAATTCCTAAAAAAAAAAAAAAAAAAAATTATGTTTAAACAAAGCAAAAAGAAAACTCTAAAACTTTATTACCTAGCCTGACTTACATTTTGCTTGCCTTCCACCCAAACCTCTTCATAACTGCAATTGTCAGAACATAACACTATGCACTGACCATGATGAAATAATTTGGTAATTCCAGGTATCCTTGATCTCCCTCCTCCTAAGATGAGGACTATGGAGATCTAATAGTTTAGAAATAATTACTCAAAGAATTTTGCATCCTCACACTTGAACAAACCCCGGTGATAAAAACCACTAGGTAAGTGGGATATAAATTGCCATATGGGCTGATGATTCATTGTATTGTCACTAGCAGGTCAAGAAATGGCCATTGTTCTATCGTCAGGGCATATGGAAGAGCTGGGCATGTACGTGCTTGACTACAGGCTTTATAAACTGTCCTATACCAAGGTTGAGCCCAAGTTCAAGGCTAAGAACCCTGGCATGGGCAGGTGTGAGCATAAAGCTATGGAATAAAGGTGGTATATATATTACATTTTTTAAAAATACAAAAGGGTAAGAAAAATGTGTCTAAGTGTATGTGTGCGAGTGAAGAAGGGCCAGAGGGGTGGACAACAGGAATGACACATGAGAAAGAACAGTGAAGAAGAGAAAAGGACAGAAGAGCTAGAAGATGGAATGGAGAAACACTAAAACACAAGAGGACTGAAAGGACAGACCCTCAGGCTGCTAGGGCCCTTTGCCTCACGACTCTCCAGAGTAGAACTATTACTCTATTTTTGAGTGTCACAGACATCTCAGTAGATTGTGAGGAATTGTTACTGAATTTGTACTGTGGAGTAACCACACCTCAAAGGTGGGGACTCTGGTGACTCGTTTAGATACCACTCATGATAGAGCTTTATGGCACCAAAGGAGCCTCAATCCCCTCAGGGATGACCTCAACACGACCACCTGAAACTGCCCTATACCTAAGAGAGAGGAAGCCCCAGGAATCTGGATTTCTACCTGCCTGACCTAGGACTGTAGGGAGAATGCAACAAGGCCATATTCTATATAAAGTATTATCATCTAATTGCATGGACACCAAAACAGTGAGGCAAAAAGGGATGCTCAAAAATGTGATAAATGCACTGAAATCTGCTAAGACTTCTGCTTGCAGGCAGCCACAGGGAACCAAACTTGCTCCCACTGCTGCTATTACTACCGGTGCTCTACTGGTCCCAAGAAGGCCTATTTGGTCAGTGACCCGTTGGACTTATTTTAAAAGGTCCCTGGGTTCAACCTGGTTCAAATGAAAGCACAACAGCACTCAGGGCCTAGAGCCCTCTCTCCTCTAAACTCCTAAGCAACGTCTTACAGTGCTCAGGAAGAGCTGTTTGTAGTCACACTGCCTGCACTAAGAGGGTGACACTAAGCAGACACAGCTCTTCCTGGCCATCACCTCCCCATGCATGAGTCTCCTTACACAGATGCTGATATTACTCCCATTTCCCTCTAGCTTACTACTTAACTTTACTTCACTTTATTCACATTTAAAAAAATGAACACCATGATGTTAACTATACTTTGATATTACAAGTATAGTATAGTAATACTGATATTACTCCCATTTCCCTCTAGCTTACTTCTAACTTTACTTACTTTATTTACATTTGAAAAAATGAACACCATGATGTCAACTATACTTTGTGCTTCCTCATGAAAGAAGATAATACTAGCTATGAAGTCATCTTGGAAGAGGGGAAAGGAAAAAAGGAATCAAATTGAATCCAATCAAGTCTCTAGTCCTGAGATGTCTAATATGGTTGCCAATAGCTACCATGGCTGACAAGCACTTGAAGTGTGGTTTGAGACATGTTATAAGAGTGACATACACATTGGATTTCAAGGACTTAGTATTAAAAAAAAAAACAACTTCTAGTAATTGTTTATATTGATCTTTTTTTTTTTTTTTTTTTTTT
>NW_003852409.1:2335521-2335807 GCF_000181295.1 Otolemur garnettii
TTTTTTTTTTTTTTTGAGACAAGAGTCTCACTCCATTGCCCTTGGAAGAGGGCTGTGGGGTCATAGCTCACAGCAGCCTCAAACTCCTGGGTTCAAGTGATCTTCTTGCCTCAGCCTTCTGAACAGCTGGGACCACAGGTGCCTACCACAACACCTGGCTATTTTTAGAGATGGGGCCTCGCGCTAGCTCAGGCTGGTCTCTTCCTTAGCTCAAGCAACCTGCCTCCTTTGGTCTCCAAAAGTGCTAGGATTACAGGTGTGAGCCACTGTGCCCAGCCTGATCATA
>NW_003852409.1:2336014-2342388 GCF_000181295.1 Otolemur garnettii
TTTTTTTTTTTTTTTTACTTTTTAAAATATGGCTACTAGAAAATGTAAAATTATATTATGTGGCTCATATTTTATGACAGTACTACTCTAAATCTATCAATTTATAGGAAATAAAGAGGACAGAGAAATATACCATGGGGGTATAATTAGTATTATCCAGATTATGGGAAACTCTACAGACCAAGTATACTAGCTACTTCAAAAAATAAACTGCACAAGAGGGACAAAAAAGATACAGGCAAATGTATAGGATAAAAAACACTTAAAGAGACATGGGATGAATCACAATCAACGAAACTCACTTGAGTCCTAATGGAAACAAAGTAAGAAGTTAGGAGACCGCTGGGAAGTGACTGACACAACTGACTAGGTATGTGATAACGTATTAAGGAATTACTGTCAAAATGTCTTAAATATAATATTTTACAGCTTTTTAAAATAAATACTTATCTTTTTAAAGAGATATTTACTAAAATATTTATGAATCAAATGTTTTAACATTGGGATGTTTTTCAAAATAATCCAAGATGGGTGAAGGGGATGAGTATAGATGAGAGTTAGCCATGAATCAGTTCACTGGTGAAGCTGAGTGATAAGTTCATGGATGTTAACTGTACTCTTTTCTATACTTTTTTAATGTTTGAAATTTTCCATAGCAAAAAGTAAAACAGAAAACAATCCTGCCAAACAAATGTCTTTCAATCTTTTACCATGGAGAAGAGGTGCAGAACATTTTAGAGCACAGTGAAAACTGCTTTGGTGTTGAAAGCTGATTTATTATTTACAAGTAATAATTATATTCTTCCCACACTGTCGTCTTGAGAAAACAACTTCTGTCAAACCACCACCAAGAAAAATAAAATAGGCCACTCTAAGGGGTGAGAATTCAATTACCACAAATACCGCAGAGAACCAAGTTGAGCGCAGGTGCACCCAGCATTAGCCACCCCACAGCTACTTTAAAGAGCAGATTCATCACGACTCTTGCTAATCATAGTGCCTAGCTTTCTTATTTGCCCATTAGGCTGTCCCCATGAAGAAAACCATTATGCTTCTTCTGAAAGCAGGCATACCAGTCTTCTTGTAGGAGATCTTACTAGGGCTGATCCCCATGGGAACGATTTCTTCAAATACACCAACACGCAATTCTGGAAAACAGTGAGCTCCTCCTTTGCTGGTCTAGCCAATGAGAAACAAAACAGAATACAGTCTTCCTGTCCCATCTCCAGGTGTGTCAAATAAAAGAATGATGTTCTGTTTTGCAATACTGAAGTCTTAAGAAATTTCTAATTAGGAGGAAAAAAAATTAGGAAAACTTCATTGGGAAATGAGGGCCAAAAATGTTCCAGATAATTCAACATTAATAAATATTTGAGTACTACTAAGTGCAGGAATATTAAGTTGAAATGGTATTTCTTAGGCTATAAATTATAAAATTGAAGCACCAGAGAGAATTCTAATATGTGATTATACCCAGTTTTTGTTTCAAAGGACGATCTTTCTTTACCTGTGTCACCACCATGAACACTAGCAAGCTACTTCCCACTGCCTTATCACTTACTATGATAAAGCAGAAACTCACCCAAACAAAGCGGCTCAGCTATGAGAGCAGCAGCTTTATTTTCCCATGTGGTATAAAGTACAGATCTTACAATTTCAGGTTTACTAAAACACAGTGATCTGCTAACAACTAATCCTAACCCTAACAGCCAGGTGGCTTCTCAAGTGAGTAAACACATCCATTCCCTATAAGAAGGAAGACAGATCTAGTGAGGACACCAATTTGTCCAAAATCACTTGGCGACTCAAGGGAAGAACAGGGACAAGCATGCTCGTAACTTAAGGGGAAAGGGTATTTCTCTGGCACTGCCTATTTCTCTATGTCAATCTCGTGTTCAATAATCTGCACTGAGAAAGAAGCAGAGGGCTCTAAAGCCATTGTATTTTCATTTTCTTTTACCTTAAAATCGTCCTTACACAGATAATCCTTAAACAATGGGCAAGAAAGCATGACTTCCACGTAGAGTCTGGTAGCCAGTTTGCTTCCACCAACTGTCCCATTGATTCCCTCCATAGCAACTCGAACCTGGGATAGACACAAGATAGTAAGAAATAGGGAATACAGCCTAGCTTAGTTATCTTTCCAGGGCACAACAGGCTCATGTGTGTTAACCAATTTAAAAGGAAAAGCAGAGATACTACAGAGGACACCAAAGTGTTACTATACAAAGATATTTTTCTAAAATGGCACAGCCTACAGTTCAGAGAAGGTATTCAGTTCATGTATGGTGAACAAGACAATGTAAATAACACTTCTGAAAAGCCCTACTTGCTACAGAACTCCAATGGTCTGTCCGAAGTTCAAAGAAGTGAATTTTGAGCTTAACCTAAATCCGGGTGGAATAGAGTCTTCTGGAGAGGCTGGCAGATCTAGGATAGAGACTTAGCTCTGCCACCCACTTGCCAAGTGCCCTGAGAGTTAATTGACTTCTCAGAATCTCAATTCCTTCATGGTAATAAAAAGGGGATAAAAGAGCACCAAAAAAGAAAAAAAAAAAAACTGTTGAGGAGATACCACCTAAATTCTAAACATAGAGCATGTCCTATGTCAGGGAAGATACCTGAGTATATACCTCTGTATGGTGTTTGGGGAAAGCCCACATCAACCCACTGCAATACAAATTCTATAAGAGGTGTGTCTTTTTTGCTCACTGATATATCTCTAGTGCCTAGAACAGTAGCTGCTATATACCTTGTAAGAGGCACTCAATACAAATTTGTTGAATAAACGAATGTGGATCAATAGCTAGGGCTCTCTGGTGTCTCAAACCCTGCGTCTTCTTTGAAATGCTTCACTGGTTAGCAGATGTTAGGGCCTGGGGTAAGGCCCTTGCCTTAAGGTGCTATGATATGGGGGCCCTACAACATTGGTTGTTTTGGTACTACAAAATCCTTCAGATAAGTTTGGAGATAGAGTATCTTTAAATAGGAACTGAGCTCTCTAGAGAAAAGTGCTAGAAAGTGCAGCACTACGTCATGGTACTTTCTGCAAAGAAAAGTGATTTAATTCAAGGTCGTATATTATTCTATTCACATTTATTAACACTGAAACCCTGAATTGAAAATTTTAAATGGCTGCCCATTTTTAAGGTCCAGAGAAGATACCTGAGTTGTTGCTGCACCTGATTCAGTTCTTTAGGATATGGATATAAAATGGGCTTCATTTCACAACTCAGTGCCAACTCACTGACTACCAGTGGCCAGAGTTCTATGAGAAGGATTACCAGATCACATCCAGACTCTCTGAGCAAGAGTGCTGCAGGCCAGTGAAGGCAGTGCTGGTCATGAGAGAGGCAAGTAGGATGCATATGGCATCTCTGCTGCTAACTGGACTACAAAGAGAACCAGAGCTGAACCAGTGTACAGGTCAGAAAACCTACTCTTTTTTTTAAGATACAAAGGTATATATTTATTTTATATTAGGGAGAAGAAAGAGTGGGGGGGGAGATTAGAGAGAGAGAACAGAGAGAAGGGCAGAGAAGAGAAAATGGGGGAGAGGGAGAGAGAAGAGAGCAGAGCAAGGAGATGGCAGCATCCCAAGAAAGTAAGAAGAATGCCCACAGAAAACCCACTCTAAAAAGGCTTCTGACAGGGGCAGGTATGATGAAGAAGTACATCCATCTACATAACTCTTTGGATAGGTGATAGATTCTTCTCTAATTTGTTTTAATCTCAGAACCCAAATAGAAGACAACGCACATGCATTCCTAACATAGCTAGGCCACAGCAATCTCTAAACTTGGGTACTAGACTTTCAGTCCCTAGGATTCTCTAAACAGATATCCCTCAAAGAAGCTACCTGGGGAGGAAGGCCTTATATCTAAGAAATAGTTAGCATTTATTCAGCAACTTCTATGAGACAGAAGCTTTAATTATAATCCTGAAAGTTAGGTATCAAAATCCTTATTTTATAGAAAAGAAAACTAGAGCACAGAAAAACCAAGCAACTTGCCAAGGGACAGAGTTGGTAGTTAGTAGATCTAGTATTCAAAACCAGATCTTACTGGCTCCAAATCTTGTAATTTTTCTTCTCCAAGGTTTCTAATGTGTCCCCTCAAATTTCTTGAGGCAATAAGGAATATACAGTACTAGGGATAGAAGCTTATCTCTATAATTCTAGATTGTTCAGGCTCTCTTCTTTCTAAGCACTAATATTCTGCCAAATCTACCAGCATAAAACTATCTCAGTAACTGGGTTCTATCCTTCCTTGAAGTCTAGGAATTAGGACCAAAGATCCAAGCAGGTGCTGCCACCTCATGGGCAGGATCCCTCACTCCTAGTTCAGCATTGAGGCTGAGCCGAGAATAAAAATCTGCCTCTAAACCAAGAAAAGAGACTATTTCATATTTGGCACATTCAGGTTCACTGTGAGAATATCTGTCTTTCAAGGTCTGGAAATTCTCTGAATATAAATGGTAATAATAGAAATGGAAACAAACGTATTCATTCTACTAATTTCTTTTTCACTACGCACCAGGAATTATGTTAAGAATTAAGGATATAGCACAGGTAGTTGAAAAAAATAGTTTTTCCCCTCTTGGAGCTTACAAACTAAGGGAGGTCACAGATATTTAGATAAAAGTTACCAATGGATGAGTGCTATGAAGAATAGCTTTAAAAATGCCACAAAAGTACACTGAGAAAATTAATTTAGATCAAAGCTAGGAAAGGTCTCTTTGGGGAAGTATGAAAATTGAGAACTGAAGCTTAAGTAAAATTGACACAGACTGGAGAAACAGAGTGGGTCTGAAAGAGTCCCCTGAAGAAAGTTTGCTTATAAAAAGGCCCAAAGACAGAAAAAAAACTTGGGGGTTTCTAAGAAACTGAAAGACCATGTCACTAGCATGTCCCAAGTAAAAAATAGCTTAGATAAGTGGGAAGGGCAGGAGGGGCCAATTCCCACAGGAACCTAGGGCATGTGAAGGATTCAGGTGTTATTCCATGTGAAAGATTTTGAGCAAGAAAGTAAGTTCTGTTAAGTTGACCACCCACCAGATATAACAAACTGGAGGTGGTCAACATAAGGTACTTGGCTTACTGTGCAGATACGTACATGTGGTACATGTCCAGTCTATGAAAATTAGGTCAACGTAAGGAGGTGGTAAAGGTAGGGAGATGGTCAATATGGAGGTTCTACTGGGTGAAAAATGGATTAAATAGCATGCAAGGATTGCAGAATGGAGTGTAGTTTGGAAGCTACTATATGGACTAGGCAAGAGAGAGTGTGGCTTGGTCTAAGGTGGTACAAGAGAAGTGAATAGTCATGAGATATGTTAGAGGTAGAAATGGCAGGATCAAAAAAAAGGGCAGCACCTGTGGCTCAAGGGAGTAGAGCACTGGCCCCATAAGCCAGAGGTGGCGGGTTCAAACCCAGCTCCAGCCAAAAACTGCAAAAATAAGAAATAGCAGGATCTGGTGATGAACTGAATGAGGTAAATGAAAGCATTATCTCTAAAGCAACATGAGTATGGAAAGTATCATCGACTTATCAATTTATGAGCTGAAGGAATTAAAACCTGGGACAGACACAGGAAAGATGAGTCAACACAGTACAGTGTCATAAGCATGAGTATCTCAGAGAGAACCTAGTTCACTTCCTTTTTAAATTTTGAAAATCATGTAATGTACGTATACACATGCATATACGTCTACATGTAATCATAGAGGATATTCTAGAAAAATAAAAACATGAAAATAAAAACCATCCATAACCCTATCATGCAGAGATAATCTTTACCAACATATTGGTATGAACCAGCTTCATATATACACTTCTGGCTTTGTTATGCATGGACTAGGCAAGAGGGGGTTATGAACATAAATTCTTTCTTACATTCAACATTCTCCAAACATTTACCGAGTGGTTACTACATGCTAAGCCCTTTCCTAGCACTAAGAACCTACTGATTAAGGCAAAGTTCCTTTACTCATGTAACTTATATTCTGTAAGTTAGATTATAAAGAAATAAAGATTATACTTTTAGGTACTAATAAATTTGAAAAGCAGGAAGAGATAGATGGTGATGAGGTCTAGAAAGAAGACTACTTCAGAGTCAGCACCTATAGCTCAGTGGCTAGGGTGCCACGTACATGGGGGCTGGTGGGTTCAAACCCAACCCAGGGCCCGCCAAACAATGACAACTATAACAAAAAAATAGCCGAGCGTTGTGGCAGGCACCTGTAATCCCAGCTACTTAGGAAGCTGAGGCAAGAGAATTGCTTGTCCCCAAGAGTTTGAGGTTGCTGTGAGCTGTGACACCACAGCACTCTACCAGGGCAATATAGTGACACTGTCTCAAAAAAAAAAAAAAAA
>NW_003852409.1:2342449-2406510 GCF_000181295.1 Otolemur garnettii
GGGGCGGGGCATAAGCCATCTGAAGGTGTAAGGAAAAAGTAATTGTCAATATCCTGAGATGGTAAAAGGCCTTGGCATGGATCTATAAAAAAAAAAAGCAGCAATTTGAGATCACACCTATATGTACAATTCTATAAAATGTTTGTCCAGTCAATATATCATGTACATTTCCCTATGTCAGGAGTCAGCACATTATTCCTGCTTTTGCATAGTTTTATCTGAATGTAGGCATTACCATTCTTTTACAGTATTGTTTATGGTGTCTTTCATATTACAAAGACATTGAATAGCTTTTTTGTGCAAAGCCTAAAATACTTACTAACTGGCTCTTAAAGAAAAGTTCGTTGTGGTCTATGCTATTAAATATTATCATAAAATACCATATCAATAACTGTTTAACAGTCTACTTAAATGCCCAGCAGGATTTCTCTAATTTGTAAGAACCCAACACTGAATGTTTTTAATAACAAGCACAGCCTCTGCACTCAAAGGGTGGCAGGCAAGACAAGCCCAGGGAGTGTGAAAGAAGGTGTTACCTTGCCTGTGAGGTGCAGGTGCTGACACAGAGCTGTCTGCCAGGCACATGTCCAGTAGGGATCCTCCAGGTCACAGTAGCAGTAATACAGTAGCACTTCCCCTTCATCACTGCCCTGGCCACTATAAAAAGAAAATTGGAAAGAAAGTGTATTTGATCATTTCTGAAAGATGGCATGGCAAAAAAAAAAAAAAAAAAAGCATTCGAGTCACTGGCATAAGAAAGACAATTCAAAGCATACCCTGGTAGGATCAGAGGAAAGGCTAAGAAGGAGACATTCATGATAGCCTTTGCTCATATTATTGTTCTCCTGAAATAAGAAGCCACTCCTTTTTATATTTTCTGTATAGAAGACAGTGTCTGTGCTGAACTTTTTTTTTTAGGTTTTAATATCTAATTTTATTAATTTCTATTTATATTTTAATTTCTAATTTTGATATATAGTTCAAAATAACCAAAAAAGAAACATTTGAAATTAGTGGAAAAAATTTCCACAACTTTATAATAATCAATAGCATTCTTTACATAAAAGTCAATTTTTAAAACCCTCAAACTTTAGGACAAAAAATAAATGTTTATAGATTTATAGATTTCTCCTTTCCAATTCCAAAGTGGTTATTCTAGAATAAGCAGTCCACACATAAAATTTAGCTTAATCAAACAGGAAACAATTACCAAATGCAAATATTGATCCAAAGCACACATTTTATATATGTTAGTTTCACACTTCTCTTCTGTATCTTTTCTAGATAAAATCAGGAAATTGTAAATGTTCTCACTCCAAAATTCTGACAAAGGACACTGGCATTTTCAAGTAATTCAGAAAACGTACATCATCAAGAGAAACTCCTGAGTCATGGCAGTCATCTCTTGTGTTCGCAAGAGCCTCTGATGACAAGTCTTCTCGATTTCCCCACCGAAGACAGATCCCCTGTGCTACTAATGCAGATGTACCCGCATTCCTTTATCAGATAAGTTATAAATACTCCAAACTTATCGTGTCTATTTATATCAGCACATTTTTCACACTCTTTAGCATAGTAATCTCCCTTCCCAAGGAAGCTAATTCAAATATTACTCATTAGCATCTTTGGTTAGAAGGGCAATACAGTGTGTAGATGCTTTTAATAAGGGTTCTACCATGGCTAAGTCAAGATTGGAAAAAATCCTACAGGTAGATAGAGCTGTAACCTGCATTTTCTAAGCTCTTTACAAGTCATTACATAAAGTTCAACTCTGTTTGAAATTTTGTACATAATTTTGACAGTCATCTCTCCATGAAGCTTTCTGTAACACAGGTCTACTGGGAAAATAACCGAATATGATTCCCTCAGTCCCCTTCAGGACAGACTAGGTCTCCAAAGGGCACACAAAAGACAAGAACATGTCCAGCTGGTTCTTCACAATAACTTCATCTCAATGCAGCTTGTGGGGTAGGTAATGGGTCAGGGTCATGTCCCAGGCATCAACGAGATAAACTCTAACCCCTAAGAAAAGCCTCCGAAAGATGGTGTCCAGTTGAAAGTTGTACCAATAGCTATTGAAAAGGCTCACCTCAGGCCCCAGCTCTTGCACATTGGCTGTCCAAATGACCACCGTAGTCTTAGGGCAGGAGCTGGACCACTGCTTGGCAGATATTCCTGAGCCACCAAATGTACACTTCCAAGGGGAAGGTGCTGAAGTGAGACCACATAGCTATGGCAACCAGTGTTCTTCCCTCCCACAATACCTTTCAGCTCATTCGCCACATAGTAGAGCCCACTGCTGAAGATGGTGGAGAAGCAGATGGGAGGGCCATGTTAGCGGTATTTGAGCAGAATGTTGTACTTCTGGTCCACTGCAAGGGACTACCCAAGTTAAACTCCACTAAATCTGGCACAAATGTAGTTAAGGTATTCAAAGCATTGCCTGATTGTTGAATCACCAAATAAATGCACCACTTTTCTTTGTAAGCATTCTGTGATGTTGTCAGGGTCATTAAACTGACACCTTTTTTTTTTTTTTTTTTTTTTGAGACAGAGCCTCAAGCTAAGCCCCTGGGTAGAGTGCCATGGCTTCACCACTCACAGCAACTTCCAACTCCTGGGCTTAAGCGAGTCTCCTGCCTCAGCCTCCCAAGTAGCTGGGACCACAGGCGCCTGCCACAACGCCTGGCTATTTTTTGGCTGCAGCCATTATTGTTGTTTGGCGGGTCCAGGCTGGATTCGAACCCGCCACCTTAGATGTATGTGGCTGGCGCCTTAGCCGCTTGAGCCACAGGCGCCGAGCTGACACATCTTAAACTTCCTGGGCCTCCACTGATCTTTATAGTAATATCCAGAAGGAAAAGTTCCTGAGCCTTGAGATAGTTCTAGGTTATTAGTTTCTTTTATTCTCCTAGGAATCACCACTACCCAATCAGGTCCACTGGAGTTTACTGGCATCTTGATATTGACACCACTCTGGAAGAAAGCACTCTGCAGCAGTCAGGAGACCTTTCAGGTATTCACCTTTGAAATGGTTAATTCTGCTGCTGCAAGGGAGCTTCTTTGGTTTGAAGCAGAACCAGGGCTCTCCAGTGTAGAGATCTGTAAAGTTACACAAGGGCAGGATCCCAGGATGAGACACATTACACTCAGTAGTTTCAGAAATTCTTCCTGAATAGAAGAGACTCTTGAAACAGACCCTGTCTGGTTTCTCTTCTTATAAGTGCTGAAGAACTTTGATCCCCTCGCTGGGGTGGACCAGAGATACAGATACTTTAACTTTGCCTGGCCAGAGCAAAGTAAAGAAAACCTTGAAAATCCCATTCTGATATCTATCACTCTGCCCACAGCCCCTGCTTGCAGCGTGGGGGAATGAATTCTGGCCTGCGGGTAGTCTCCACCATACTTCTTGGGCTTTCTTTGAAAATCCTGTCCATGAACCAGCCTCTCTAGCTGGCTCCCCACCTTGAAGAAGGCTGCAGAGTTTAAGATAACAAAGTAGCTGGAGCTGGAAGGGTCAGTGCTCTTCACAAAGGGGACTGGGCCCACATCAGGAGCCTGCTACTGCAAGGCAGCCAGCAAGGAGTCCTCCTCCATGAGTTCTTGGCTGGACAGGGTCTGCTGCTCATAGCCACAGTAGGGATTCCGGCTAATTCCTGTCACCTGGGAGGAAACATATTGTCCACTGCTGTTGATGAATGTGGCTGAAACAGTCTCATGGTCCAAATACTTACCTGAGTAACACTGATGACCAGTACCGCCACCATCAACACTGCCAGCAGACAGCAGAAAAGCCGCAGTTTGAAGAAATTGGTCCACATTGTCCAGCTGTGTCTTGATCACCCATGGCCAACACCATGCTATCTTCACTCCTCAAAACTCCATGTCTGTTTTTCTGAGCTGCAGATGAGCTTTCAGGTTATCTGCTTCTATCCTGCCAGTAGCCTTACAGTTTCATGTAGAGGAGAGACTGTCGTTGGTTCAAGAAGCACATTTTTCTTCAAAGAACGCCTCCGCATCCCGCCACCCTTAGGTGGTGCCCGGATGGGGGGAAATCAGATGCCTTGACCTGTGGTCGCTGCGCCAGCTGCTGGCACCCACCTGAACTTCTTATTTTAGAAAAATGAGTTTACTTTGATCTCATTTAATAGTCATATCCAAAAGACAGGTATTATTAACTCCATTTTACAGGACTACTAGACTTTGAGTCCATTCTGGCTTACCCTCTAGCACATGGCAATAATCTGTTTTGAATCTCTCATGATACAAAAAGTTTCATTTACATTTTTTCACATTCTCTTACCTACAATGCAAGGCATAATTATCTTCATTTTGCAGTGGCCAATTCCTCCCAGGTGATATAGCTACAAAGTGATAGTCAGGTCTTGAATTACTGGTCTTCTGACACTAGACTCTATATTCTTTCTACCTCACTGTGCTTATTATACTAATTAGTTGTGGGTCCCAGACAGGTGTTTATAATTTCTGAGCTTTGTTTTCCATATCTGTAAAATCCAAGAACTGAAATGAACTGATTTATGCTCAGAAACTGTTCTATGAAATCACTTTAAAAAACTCTTCAGTTTCTTCCTCTTTGAGAGTCACGGCAAAAGCCCCTTAATCCATTGAAGGCTCTGAAGGGTCCTGCAGTAAATAACATTTTAGCCTAGTGCTTCCCAAATTTGCCTTAGTACTTTTCTTTCTTTTTTTCTTTTTTTTTTCTTGCAGTTTCTGGCTGGGGCCGGTACCCTACTCCTTTGAGCCACAGGCGCCGCCCTGCCTTAGTAATTTTCAATCCCTTGTTAGCATCCTCCAGATCTAGTGCTCCACAAAACATGGTAATTAAGGTCCCATACAGCTGTAGAATTGACAATTTTCTCATCAATAGCCTTACCGTATTTCAGGGCCTAACCTCCACCATGAAGCTATCTTGTCTATACTAATCCTATTTTCTTTTCTCTAAACTCCTGTAACAA
Organism: Otolemur garnettii; assembly: GCF_000181295.1. Taxonomy (NCBI): domain Eukaryota; kingdom Metazoa; phylum Chordata; class Mammalia; order Primates; family Galagidae; genus Otolemur; species Otolemur garnettii. The sequence goes on from NW_003852409.1 coordinate 2,347,426, forward strand.
AACCTATACATACAACTGATAATTACATAGTCTGCCTTGTATAATCTGCAAACTGTTTGATATGTCTTTGTTTTTGTTTCTGTGACTAGAAAGCAAATTCTCTGATATGTGGGGCCATACTGAAATGAAAGGGCTGCATCTGTATAGCAATTTATAGTTCAGGAGTGCTCTTAATCACCACCATCCTATGTAGTTCTGCAGTACTGGAAGGTAGAGGGCAGGCACTGTTAGAGGGGAGGAAATGAAGGTACAGAAAATTTTAGTGACTAGTTCAAGTCTGACTCATAGTTCAATTCTCTTTCTCATCTTTCTGATAAGCAAAAGGAATCTGGCACTGAGAACTAGAGACAAAAATGCATCAAATTAATTTAGACTACAATTGACCCTTGAACAACATGGGTTTGAACTGTGTGAGTCTACTAACATGTGGTTTCTTCCCCTCTGCCACCCCTGAGACAGAAGATGAACTACTCCTCCTTTCCTCTTCCTTCTCCCCAGTGTGAAGCTGATAAGGATAAAGACCTTTATGACGATCCATTGATCTACTTCTATTTAGTGAATAATAAATATATTTTCCTTCTGCTTTTCTTAATAACATTTTCCTCCAGCTTACTTTTTTTAAGAATACAGTATATAAGTAACATACATAGTGTGTATTAATCTACTGTTTATGATATCAGTAAGGCTTCTGGTCAACAACAGGCTATTAGTACTTAAGTTTGGGGGTAATCAAAAATTACACACGAATTTTCAACTGCCCCGGGGGCAGCGCCCAACTCCTATGTTGTTCAAGGGTCAACTGTGTTTCTATTCACCAAATAATTCAGGAATTGCTTAAAGTCAGAAATACGTCCTCTGGATTTTTTAATCTTAGGAATTAAATGAATGAATTTAATCAAAATTCATTTTGAATTTTTCAAAACCAGGATCTCAACTTCTAATCCTATGATTCAGTTCTGTAAGTTATCATCCTTCCTAAAATATATTCAGCTCAGAAAACTGCCTCTGGTAATAAACCTTTTTAAAGCTGACATTTTCCAGAGGAATTAACGTCTTTAGGCGTTCCCACTTGTCTTTGAAAATAATGTAATTTTCTGTTTTTATCTCCCCCTAGAGAAGATAATATGTAGGATGTCTTCCAAAAAGCTTTGGGAGCATTGCAGACTGGGTATGCACAGGCTATGGTCTTCTACTATACAAAGTATATATGTTATTGACCTAACTTAGGCCAGCAGAGAAATTCTGTGCCTTAAGGATCTAGCTGCTTTGAGTAGTTAAGATCCCAAAAGACATGTGTAAATAGAGCAGACAGTGCTGCTAGATAATACACATTGAAAAATAACAACTCTGAGGTACGGTAACCAGCCTCCAAGACGGCTCTCAATGATCCCCACCTTTTAATATTTAGACCTTTGTGTAGTCTTCTCCTACAATGTATTAAGGTTGGTCTGTGTGACCAATAGTATCAAGAAAAAAGTTAGATAGTATATAAACACTGAGATTAGGCCATAAAATAGTACAGCTTCTGTCTTGGTGTGTCCATCCATCACCCTCATATCACCTGCTCTAGGTACAGCCGACTGCCATGTCATGAGAACAATCAGGTGGCCTCTGAAGAAATCCCTACCTTTAGAGAGGAATGGAAGCCTCTAAGAGCAGCGGTCCTCAAACTTTTTAAATAGGGAGCCAGCTCACTGTCCCTCAGATCATTGGAGGACCGGAGTGTGGGCCCTGGGATCAGTCAGCTGCTAAGCAGGACAGGCAGCAGTGGCAAAAACACACAGCGGGCCAGATAAATGTCCTAGGCAGGCCACATGTGACCTGCAGGCCATAGTTTGAGGACGCCTGTCTAACAGCTAATGAAAAAACTGTGGCCTGCCACATGAGTGAACAGAGAAATGGATTCCCTAGCCCCGACACTGAGACAACTACAAGTTTGTAAGAGACCCTGAGCTAGTACCACCAGCTCCTGGGTACCTGACCCTCAGAAAGTGCACTGAAATACTGTTTGTTGATTTAAGCTGCTAAACTGTGGGTTAATTTGTTACATAGCAACAGGTAACCAATACAGAGGGTTTGGATCTAGAATTGAGACAGAGAGATAACAGAATAATAACTTTGAGGCTTCTTACTAAAGGGACAAACTCCTGGCATCCTGATGGTATTAAACCATTCAGAAGACTGTTCATTCACATTCACCATAATCTGTTTAAAGAAACCAAAGAAGAATATCACACAGTTTGAAAGACTCTACTTTCAAAAACGGTTAAAGTCAAGATGCTACATGTAACTGCTTCCTGAAAAATTCACTATGTGGAACACTACATTCCCCAATAAATCCTAATAAATGATGCATTTGTCTGGGTATATATATCTACAATCACCTGACTTTATATACAAGAGCCTTTTAAAGAAAAAATGTAAATTTGAAATACTTAAATCTTAGGTATACAGTCTGATCATTTTTGACACACGTCAAAATTATTTCTGTGTAATCCACAACCCTTTCGAAACACAGAACATCTTCAGAACCTCAAGAATTTCCCTCTTGTATATGGCCAACCAAACCTGATAGTAGAAACAACTTATCACAAATTCATTTGACCTTCAAGTACATGACATCAGAAAATATATACTCATTTTTCTGGCTATTTTCACTCAGCATAAGGATTCTGCGACTGACCCATACATATTTCTGCATATTACCAGTTCACAGCTATTCTTATATGGCTATTCAGCTTATTTATTCTCCTTCTGATAGATAGTTGTAATTGTTTCCCGTGTTTTGTTATTTGAATATAATTGCTTTGAAGATTCTTGTACACAGTGTTTTGTGGACATATGTTTTTCATTCTGTTGGTTTTATACTCAGGAGTGGGTCACAGGTATGATGTTTAATTTCAAAAGGAAATTGTCATACACTTTTCCAAAGTGGTTATGTCATTTTACATTCCCACCAGCAATGACTGGGTGTCCTAGTTGTTCCACATTCTTATCCACATTTGGTAGAGCTGGTCTTTCTCATTGTAACCATTTTAGTTGTAGGCTATATTAATAATATCCCACTGTGGTTAGAAAGAACATTTTAAAATCAAACCAAAATGCACAATGAAAATCTTACCTTGTCAGCTCATCAGCGCTAAAGCAGCTTAGATCTGGAAGCCAAGCAGACACTTCATGGCTAAGTGTAAGGCACTCTTTTAGAGGGTTTTTTTGGTCTGCAGACATAAGACTCTTTGAGGTACTCAATGCTGCAGCCAGCTGCTTTAAAATAGAAGCAGTCTGTTGGTCAACTTTATCAGCATGTTGTGTTGCCACATGTCTATGGATGCCGGTCTGGTCTGTGAATAGTTGCTGACAGCATTGCCACCATTTCTCTTTACATTCAAAACTCCTTTGTGCTGGAACTTCTTTGGTTTTGACGAAAAGGGCAAAGGCCTGCAATTACATTTCATATATTAACACCATTAAATAACCTTAAGTTTAAAGCTAATGGAAGTCTCAATGAATTCTTTATATTATCTTTCCACAGGGATTTCCAGTTTTATGTGTGATTATTCTATAGAAGAATTTCCTGAGAAGTGACAGTTCTCTTATTAGTAAGCTTTAGAAGAGATTAGAGAATCTAAATCTGGGTATTATGCAGGTTAAATAATTCTCAGCACCACAGTTTTATTCTCAAGTGTAAGACTGTAAGTCACACTGGAATACATATATACACCTTCTTTGGGAAATGGCCGTATGGCTTGGCTGCCTGGCTAAGTTCTTCCCAATGACACGTGAGTGGAAGTGATGTGTGATACCTTCCCTTCTGGTCCATACAAACCTCCCATACATGCTTTTCCATGCTCTCTTCCTCTTTAGATTTCCTGGAGGAAGCCAAGGACACCTATGTCCCTGAAAATTTGCATGTTGATAAGGAGCCCCCCCACCCTTGCCGCCTTGTAAACCCAAACCTCCTTCTGAGGTGTTGAACCCAGTACAGGTTTAGGTCTATGTGTTACTGTAGCCTACGCCATCATAATCTATAAATAAAAAAAAAATCAATAAAAGTAATGAGGCAAAGAGTTGCTATAACAGATATTAACATATTTTAGAGTAATAAGTAAAATGGTATTATCCCACTCCAAAAGGCATATTTATTTATTCAAAGACAAATTTAAAAAACCAAAAACATTAATAAAATATCCAACTCTTCTTTTGTTCCCATGTCCTACATCCAATCTATCCACTCTACCTAGAAAATATATCCAAAATTTAACTACTTCTCACCAACTCCCTTGGCTATGCCTCTCAAGAGGTAATGTATCCTGAGAGGCTAACAATCAGATATCCGATTTAAGCCATATTTTACAACAAGAAACACGAAATGATAAGCTAGATCAAAGCCACCACCATCTCTTCCCCAGATTATTAATAGTCTCCTAGTCTCTTTCCATACTTAATTCTGTAACTTATTTCCTGATTAGCCGAAATGATTCTTTTAAAATCTCAGATGATGTCATTCCTCTGCTCAAAATCCTGCAAAGGCTCTACTTACTCTCCAACAATGTGGGCCCCCAACACTTCTCCCACCTCATCTCCTACCATTCTAGATTCTTGGCTTTTAAACCCAACCCCAGCCAAAAACATTAAACAGAAAATTATCTTAACCAGTGACCAACAGATAAACACCTACATTGTTTCCAGTATTTACAATTATAAGCAACACTAAATGAGCATTCCATACATACATCTTTCTGTACTTCTTTAACCATCTAAAAGAAAAGGATAAATATCTAAAAGGAAACTTGGATAGAAATCTAGAAGAAAAAGCATGAATTTTTAAACTGTGACAGTAGAGTTCCAGAAAAACTAACAATTTACACTCTTATCGATAAAGCATGTAGGTGCTAATTTCTTCCCAAGTTTTATCAGTATTTAATTTTTTATTGCCAATATTTTAGGTTGCCCTTGCTGGCTCATGCCTATAATCCTAGCACTCTGGGAGGCTGAGGTAGGAGTACCATTTGAAGTCAGAAGTTCAAGACCAGCCTGAGCAGAGCAGGACCTAGTCACTACTAAAAACAGAAAAATTAGCCAGGGGTAGTGGTACACACCTGTAGTCCTAGCTAGGTACTTAGGAGGCTAAGGGAGCATTACTTGAGCCCATGAGTTTGAGGTTGCTGTGAGCTAGGCTGAGGCCATGGCACTCCAGCCCAGTAAGAGCATGGAACTTTGTCTCAAAAAAAAAAAATTGACCCAAATAAAAGGCACAAGAAATGCTACCCCCACTTTTTCTTATGTCTTTGATTAATAATAAGATGTTTTTTCAGACTTCTTCTATTTGTTCTGTACACATCTGTTGGCTGTTTTTCTATTGTGACATTTATTGCCTGTTTGTGTTTTCAGTGATCTTTCTAACCATAGTTCCTGAATGTTTTTTCTAGCTTATCATTTAGTGTTTCTTGTTGCAAAAATACAGCTTAAATAGTTGTATGTAATTATTAGCCTCTCAGGATACATTACCTCCTGATCTAATAGGGGTGGGGAAGAATTTTTACATGCATGTATTCTATACAATTTTTTTCTTGATTATTTTTTTACTAAATCATAACAGTGTACATTAATACTAACATGGCGTACAGTGTACTGTTTCTCTATACAATTTGAAGTACTTTCATCCAACTGGTTAACACAGCCTTCATGTCTTTTTCTTAGTTACTGTGTTAAGACATTTATATTTGATCTTAAGGCCGGAGTAGACTACTGGGGGGAACATTGAGTTGGTGAAGATGGCCAGGAAACCACAAGCCTCAAGCACCATCATTGAACAATCATCCACCAAGACCAAACAGGGGAAGAGGAAGCCCCCTTGTCGCCCTAGGTCCAGAGGCAGCTTCAAGGCACCCAAGAAAGCCAAGAGGGCAAAAGGATGCTGACGAGGTAGCTTGAGGAGAAAAACTCCAAAAATGACCACCCCTTCAATGAAACTGAAGAAAAGGAGATCGGCAGCACAATTGGGCCATTATCACCGACTGACCAAGAGCCGCAATGACACAGGGGAGGGCCCCTGAGGTGTCTCCTTCAGACGCCACTAACTTCAAGGGGAGGCCAGAAACCTCAGAGCTATCTCTCAACTCTCTGGAGGTCTGGCCACTGGGCAATACCCAACCGTGTAGATGGTGAATTTCACACACGATGATGATAAAATAAAATCAATCACTCGTGAAAAAAAAAAGACATTTATATTCTACATTTAGAGAGATTCACATGTACCCTTATAGGATGAATCACAGGCGTGATCTATACAATTTTTTAAATGAATGAAAAGCATGCAAAAGTGGGCACTCTGGAACACCACTTCCTCAATCTGTATAAGACTGGATTGAGATCGTTTCATGCTGAAGCAGAAGGTTGGGATAACCTAGAATTTTATTAGAGGGCATTCTTTTTTTTTTTTTTTTTTTGAGACAGAGCCTCAAGCTGTCCCCCTGGGTAGAGTGCCCTGGCATCACAGCTCACAGCAACCTCCAACTCCTGGGTTCAAGCGAGTCTCCTGCCTCCGCCTCCCAAGTAGCTGGGACTACAGGCGCCCGCCACAACGCCCGGCTATTTTTTGGTTGCAGCCGTCATTGTTGTTTGGCAGGTCCGGGCTGGGGATTCGAACCCGCCACCTTAGGTGTACGTGGCTGGCGCCTTAGCCGGTTGAGCTATAGGCGCTGAGCCTAGAGGGCATTCTTTAGCCTCTCTTGTAGGGAACTCTTCAGGACAGGCAAAAAAAAAAAAAAAGGAGATAGCAGTGTATTTTTCCCCCCAAAGACTGATTAATTAAAAAGGAAAATAGAATAATTGTATAGTGAAGAAAGCTGGGAGATATTTCCTTATTAGTAACCAAAATTAATACTGCCAGTCAATTGCATTTTCTCAGGTCATTTTCCTTCCTGTGAGCCTAACCCCACTGCTAAAAAGAAGGGGTTTCAGTCGACGGTTTCTGAAAAAAAATAAATGCACGCAAGAGTAGCATCAATACCACGCCCCCCTGTAGCCGAATCCCAGCTGTATTCAGTAAGCTTGCAGATTCTGGGATGCTTTATCCCTTTTCCAAACCATTGGAGCCCAACTAGTTGGGCCAGATCAGAAATTTTACCTTAGTCAGCAGAGGTCAGTAGAAGTCTCAACTTTGGCAGCCTCACTAAATGACAGCTGCCTCACTGTCTGCCTGCTCTTATGACTAAGATTCCTGGGTTCCTGGGATTCCTCCCATAGTCCTAGGTGGGAAACAAAAATCTAACCCATCTGTCTAGGATCTACCCCCTCTTCAAGTATTCTACCCAAACTGTTCTAGGGCCCAGACCTTTCCCTAGAGCTGAATTAAGATCACTGGTTAAAATCCCTGAGTAGACCTTCCCCTGAGCTGCAGGGCAACCTTGACAAGCTATTATTAACTACACAGACATGAACATGAAATAGTAATAGCAATACCTTTTTCTTTGCAAATGAGTATTTCTTCTTTGTACCGCCATCTAACTCTGCTTTGAGACAGCTATTGGGATTAATAAGACTTTTATCTTTTAAATCCAGGTCAGAAAATCTTAAAATACAGGCCTCTAGGTCATCTCCTTGGTCTGGTGAATTAGAAGAAGGCATCTGGTCTGATCACAATAGTGGCACAGAGATTCTTCTCAGTTATGTACCTCCTAGAACACAAGCAAGGGAGAAACAGCAATGCCAGTCTTTGAATACTTCTTAAAGTAAACATGAACCTAATCAGTCATGCAGACCAGCAGGGACCCAGCAGCCTAAGCTAATCATTCATTCACTTGCTCATGAAATAGTAATTATTTCGCAACTACTCCTAAGCACTGTTCTACATACTGGGGATACAACAGTGAATGAAAAGTTTCTGTCTTGTTAGAGCTTGTATTTCAGTGGGATGAAACAAATACATAAACAAATATAAGAAAATATCAGATGGTGAAAATGCTATGAAGATAAATAAGCAGAATAAGGAGGGCACAGTAGTAGAGGAGGCCTTTAAACAAAGAGGGTAGGAAATGCCTTTGCTGAGCATGGTAGCTCACATGTGTAAACTCAAGATACTCAGGAGGCTGAGGCAAGAGGATAGCTTGAGCCTAGGAATCTAAGGTTATAGTGAGCTATGATGGGACCACTACATGCCAGCCTAGGCAACAGTGAGAAAGGAGGGGAGGGAAGAGGAAGGGAGGAGGAGGTTGAAGGGGAGATGGGGAGGAGGAGGGGATGAGGAGGGGATGAGGAGGGGAGGAGAGGAGAGAAGGGAAAGAGAGAAAAGAAAGAAAGAAGGGAAGACAGAAAGAAAAGAAAGGAAGGAAGAAAGTAAGTGAGCAAGCAAAGCCAAGCCTTTCTGAGGCTGTAGCATTTTAGCAAAAATCTGAATTAGGGAGCAAACCACGCAGACATTCAGGGTAAATGCTATACAGAAAAGCACTTCCTACAACTCAAAGCAATCAAGCTGTGTGCTAGTACCTTATGCTATGAATACTTTGTTCTTTTTGCCCCCTAATTTTGGAGCTGTGCAAACTTCTTTACTTAGAAGAAACAGCTACCAAGAGACCACCTGGTAAGGAACCAGAAGAAGTATCAAAATTGCTACTGTGGCCACACGCTGTCAAAATGTACACACTACAACCACCATTCTACATTAGTTCTTTTGTAGAGCAAATGTTACAGATGACAAACAAGGCAACATGAAGCACTTAGAAAACATGAGCTATGCTTTGTGTTGCAGCTGGTTGAAAATATGTGAACCTGGGCCAGCTATTTAACTTCCCTAATTCCCTAATTTTGAAATTGGGGATGACAGTACCTACCTTGTAGGTCAACTGTACTGAGAACAGTAACATACCAGCGTTTCATGGATGATAATATTATTAACATTTCAATTTAATTTAATGCTGTATTTAAAATATAACACTAAAATGTGATTTATTTAAAAATTATCTGTGGTGGGTTCTATTTCCCCAAAATGGCCATACCAGTGTTTCTGGTCTAGTTCCTCTCTCCCTAAGTAGGCTCGTAACTGTTCCCAAAAATAAAGCATGGCAGAAGTGATGCTATATGATTCTGAGGCTGGGTCCTAAAAATAATATGCATTTTGGGATGCTCTCTCTGAGGAGGCTACAACTGGGCTGTAAGCCAATCCAGCTCATACATACCACATACAGAGAACCAGGTGGAGAGGAACGAGGGCCTCCAGCTGACATTATCAACCTTTCTAGCCCCGGCCTTTGAGCTGGTATTTCTGTTATACCCTGTTCAAATTTAGGCTCCACAGCATAGTAACTTACTATTTTACATTACTTGGTAAAGTTTATCTCTTGAAGATGGCTTAAGGTGAATGCTTAAGGTTGTGAAGAGTAGTAACAAGCAGAAAGGAGCAGAGAAAAAAAATACCACTGAGAATGAGAAAAACGAAGATGAGAGGTACTGGTGACAAGACTTCACAATTCGCAACTTTGCCTATTGGGTACTTCAACTGAGTGAAGGGAAATAAGAAGTTGTTTCTGAATGGGGGAATACACACTGCCTGTTAACAATGCAGAATGAGATTTACAAAAACCAAAGACACACACACACATCAACTTCCTTATAAAGGACTTTTGTTCCTAGAATTCATAAATGAAGATGTCACTTGCACCCCATAAAGCATATTCAAATTAGCTAAGTGGTGCCTGCAAGGGACTTAAAATGAGTTTTGTTATAGGGGTAGGGCAACATAATTCAAATTGAATAAACCCAAATTCTAACTGCATTTGAAAAATAAGTGAGAAAGACTAGGGAGAAATAAGACCTTTTTTAGCTTCTCCTTTCTTTTCCAAACAAATGTCTTTCATATAAAGTTCCAATGAAAAGAGCAAATCTCTAATCCTACCCAAAACTGCAGGCCTTCCAGGCAGAAGAAAAATAAGTAGAAGCTTCTTATTCAACACACTTCTATGCTCACAGCTGCTTTATTGTAAAGGTAAAGAAAGTGTTTATACCTTTTTCAAATTAAAATTCCTTCAGCAAATATTTTTTGAGAGTCTTTTAAGTTCTGGACATTGTTCTAGGTTCAGTGAACAACTCATTTATACTCTATCTATAAGGGCAGTGCTTTGGGAGGTAACACTGTCAAAAGGAGTTATCATACTAAATATGATAACCACCAGATCCTACCATATGCATTCTTTTCTTTCCTAACCTGCCTCTTCAGGACCTAGAGGTTATCATGGTCTGTTCCTGTGTTTACACTTTTTGAGGCTTTGTCTTCCTCATTTTCATCTCTCCTCTTCCCCAACCCATATACTAATCACGTATATCAAGACTGAAGGCCCATGTGCTGGCTCATGCCAGTAATCCTAACGCTCTGGGAGGCCAAAGTAGGAGGATCCCTAGAGCTCAGGAATTTGAGACCAGCCTGAGCAAGAGTGAGACCCTGTCTCTACTAAAAATAGAAAAATGAGCTGGTGTGGTGGCCTGTAGGCCCCCTGAGCCCAGGAGTTCAAGGTTGCTATAAGCTAGGCTCATGACACAACATTCTAACCTGAGCAATAGAGTGAGACTCTGACTCAAAAAATAAAGACGAAGGTCAAGTGTCACCTCCTTCACTCACCACATCTTCTCTGCCACCCCAGTGCCACTCCTTCCTCTGAAGGCCTGAAACATTTAGTTCCCTCACCATCCTGGGCTCATCTCAGATAAATAGCACTCCCCACTGCATATGCTACTTTGGCCTCACTGGACTGTGCCTAGTTCCACAAATGAGCCATGCTCTCTCCTGCAAAAACTTTGGGATGATTCTCTCTCTCTCTCTCTCTCTCTCCCTCTCTCTCCCTCTTTTAGAGTTAGAGTCTCACTGTGTGGCCCAGGCTAGAGGGCAGAGATGTAATCACAGCTCACCACAACCTCGAATTCCTGGGCTCAAGTGATCCTCCCACCTTGGCCTTCCAAAGTGCTGGGATTAGAGGCGTGAGCCACTACACCTAGCTGGGATGATTCCTGACTCCTTCTTTTCTCACACTATCAACCAGTTGCTCAGAAAATCCTATCATGTTTGCTTGGGAAATACAATCAGATCAGACCACTTTGCACTGCCACTACCACTCAAGTTCAAGCTACCATCATTTCTTGCCTGAATGAATAGCCTAACAATCTTCCTCCTGCAAAAGAGACAAATATTAAAAAATATTTCAAATCTTCCTCCAAAGACTTCTCAACTTATGTCCAAAGTCTTTATAAAGCCCCTTCCCCCCACCTCTGGGATCCCACCTTCTCCTGCTCTCCCTTTGATTGCACTGTTGGTGGCCATTCCTGAATAGGACATTATAAAACCAACTCCAAGAGAACAGGCGTTTTTCTTTGTTCACCTCTGCATACTCAGGATGTAGAAACACCGTCTGGCACATAGGAGGCGCTAAATGTTAACAAATACTATACTCTGAAAGAAATAAAACAGTGATTGGAGAGCCAGGGAAGACCTCAGGACAGAGATGATGTTTGAGCTAAAACCTAAACCCAGGGGCCAGCCATACAAATTCAGAAACAGATTTCCTTCAGATACATGAAATGGTGAATATAAATTCTCAAACTGGGAACACGCTTCACTTACTGGAGTAATAAGTGAGTTATCGGAGTACAGCAATCAGAGGGTAAAACACCACAGGCCATGGTATGGAGTTTGTAATGAAAAATCACTGGACAGTTTAAAGCAAACGTGTGATACAGTCTGATTTTAGATTTGTTTTCATAGAGTCGGTAGAGTTTACAAATTAAGTAGAAAGTGAAGGAAAAGGAAGCCCTGAGAATAACTCCTCCCTAAATTTTTGGATTAAGCAACCGATGGATGGCGTCATTTACTGAAATGGGTAAAACTGCAGGGGAAACAGGCCTGGAGAGTGGAATTTCACATGACCACGGGGACAAGAAATTTAGATAAGCCAGCGTGGTGCCCATCAAAGATGTTCGGCCAAGGGACGTTCATGCATCTATGCGCATATAGTCAGCCAATAACTACTGAAAACAGGTTACTAAAAACAACCATTTGTTCCTTCTTAAACAAACAACTCAGGGAGGTGAGAGGTAAACTGACATCCAGAGGGTAAACCCACAGCACCCGGTTCGTGTCTGGGCCAGTCTTTCTGTCTCAGGGGGCGGCACTACGTGGCCGCCTCCCGCCCAGGCCCCACCCGCGCGCTGGGCCAGGCCCAATCTGTCCGCACAGCTTTCCAGAGGCGGCAAAAGCTGGAAAAGTGGGAATAAGATGAGCACGTACCCGGCAGTCCTGGTCCTTTGCTTAGGTCTTTCTTCCCTGAGCTGTCTCCGCCTAGCACGGCTCACAGCTCTCGGACCTACAGCCCCGCCGCGTGTTTGCATAGGAAACTCTCGCGACGTCACCGCGCTCCGGAACTCTCCGAGGCCGTACGCGCAGGGGCCGCCGGGAAAGCCCTCTGGCCTCGGGGGCGGGTCCAAGAAGAGGCGGGGACTGGAGAGGCCTCCTATGCCGCCCGCGTTCGGGCTGACGTAGCTCGTGGCCCGCAGGCTCTGGCTTGCAGGAGCGGCGGCAGTTTCTGCGTTGTCCCGGAAGGACATAGAGTAGAAGGCGGGAGAAAGAAGCAGCCGACAGGCGCAGGAGGCCCGAGTGGGCGGTTGCTCACGGACCAGACGTCCGAAGCCCAGTGAGCTTACACACGCCGGCTCTCTCGAACCCGAACGTACCCGCTGCCTCTCCAGGCGCTCCCGAGAGCCGTCACGCTAGTGCGCCTGCGCGCCGGACGGTCCACGAGCCTCGCGGCTCTCCTCGAGCCGGCCGCCTGCACGACGGTTCCTGCCGCGCTTCCCGCCCGGCCCCTCGGCTCGGCAGCGCACCGCCTGGCAGCATGTCGCGGCGGCGGCACAGCGATGAGAACGATGGTGAGTGCCCGGGTGGGAATTGAGGGTCGGTTGGTTTGGTCTGTTTGGTCTTCGGCTCTCCGGGAAGAGATGGGCAGTCCCTCCCTGGGACCTTCGGAGAGCCATAGCGCGAAGGAGGCTGGTACAGCGCGGGCGTGGCCGGGCGGCTTCTACAAAACGACTGCTTCCCACGCCCCGCGCCCCAATTCCTTTAGTCGTGGACCCATCGTGGGTAAAGGAGACCTTTGACCCCCCGCCCCCTGGATAGACCCGGGGTCTGTAAGGGCTCTTCAGAATTTGGTCCTCAGCACCGCCGAGGGAAGTACACCTGTGTCTGTGCTGACTCGCATTAGGGTTGGTGACAGGGACCCCTGTAGCCTTTAACCTTCAAAGCTACACCTGGGAAGGCTATACTAAAAGAAAAGAACAAAGCGGCGACTAAGAGATCTAATGGATTGCAGTCTGAACTCCAGCTCTGCTGATCATTTACGGATTTTTCTTTCTTTCAAGCTACAGGGAAGGAATTTTCCCTCTTATCCACATTCAGGTCACTAATAAACAGGCATGGGTTGTTAGATTTTGAACTGGCTGTGTATTTCCCTCTAGTAAGAAAGAGTACTAGAAAGCTAACTGGAGAGCTCTGAGAGATTTTGAGACCAGGAGTTATTATCTCTGTTTGGATGATTATGCTCGTGGGGATCATAGTGTATCCATCACAAAAACTAAGAATGATTTCGCTAGGTTAAACAAGAAAAAGATGCTTGCATTACACATGAGCATTGCAGCTAGTCAAGAAACTTACAGAGATTCTATTAATATTTTAGTGTATTTCTCTTTGAAAAGAGAGTATAATAGTGGTTAAAATGCAAAACTTTGGAACCAGAGGGTTGAATTTCAAAACCAGACCCTACTATTTAGTGATCTTCCCCAGGTTATATAACCCTATTAAACCTCAGTCTGTAATATAGAAATGATGATATTTACCTCTTCTGGGTTTTATGAGGGCTAAATGAAATAATACATGTGACCAAAGTCTCTGATGATGTTGTTTCTATTTTATATTACCACTTACGAGGTAATAAACATTATCAGATGCCCACAATGTAAGAAACAACATAACAAAAGTTTTAATTGAGTAAATTTTCTCTACTCTCACCTTTTTCTCTCTTTGAATGTTGGGACAGTTAGGGATGGCACAGAATCCCAACTACAAATTCAGTTGTAGCAGTGAAACACTGGATTTCTGCTAGGGTGTGGCTTGAGAGAGTCTCTTCCAGCCTTCTCATCTGACACCTAAGGAAGAGTCTAGAGACCTAGTGTAATTAGCATGGAAACACAGCTGTCAGTGCCCAGACCCTAGCAAGAGCAAATCCCAGGCTCCAGCAGTGGCATAGGTGCAGCTACACTGCGTGCTTTGATTTAACACAGGAGGCTTCTTGTATAACCCCTGTACAATGTACAGAAAATACAGTTTTGTGTGCTTTGTGATTGACTAATCAAAAACTATCATTGGAGTCATTCCTTGGGGTTTTAGAAAATATGAATCTATTCTTCCCTTTTTCTTTGCTCATAGTATGCTTTGTTTTTCCCCCTTCTAGGGCATCTCTAAAGGGAGGAGAACACCATTATTGGAATGCAAATATATAGAAAAATAATTTTTGCTTGGTTATTGGGAGTTTTGCTTAACTTTCTTAGATTTGGCTTCATTTTAATACCAGCTGATGGCTAAATCACTGTCCATTTAAGTCTCACTGCAGGAACCTCGGAGTAAATAAGACAAATTAGTAAAATAAGGCATTTATTAAGCAAAGTTTATTATGGTGATTAATTTAGTAGGCACGAGGCAGATGTAATTCCTCTTTGTTAACCCACTAAGCCTGGGACTTTTGTAAATTGCCACAATCTGGGTAATAATCAGCTAGGGTTTAGCCTACATGGTAATCTGAGTCATATATTTCGGATGCTTTCTTTTTAGTTAAGGATCTCCTATTTTAAAAAAAATAAGAATCATTTGAACTTTAAGTATTAGAGAAGGCTATTTTAAAATAAGCTAGAAATTATCACAGTAAAAATTACATAGATGAACCTAGTATTTCTAGATTATTGTCAGCTCTTCCAGTCACTAGCTGACCTGACTTTCCATGTACTTGACTATATATAATCATTTATTCAACAGATATTTAACAGTGCCCAGCTCTGTCCTATATACTTGTAATACAGTAGTAGACACTATAAAGATGGAGTCTCCCTTCTAGAATGGTGAGAGGAGAAAACAAAATATAATGTATCAAGGTGACAAGTGCTATGGAGAAACATAATATCAGATAAAGGGGTTAGAGAATGATGTCAGGGAGGAGTTACTAATTTTTTTTTTCTTTTGAAACAGAGTCTCACTTTGTCACCCTTGGTAATGTATCCTGGTGTCATAGCTCACAGCAACCTCAAACTCTTGGGCTCAAGTGATCCTTCTTGCCTCAGCCTCCTGAGTAGCTGAGACTACAGGTCCACTACATCACCCAGCTATTTTTAGAGACAGGGTCTCACTCTTGCTCAGGCTGGTGGCATTACTATTTTATGTAGTTGGTCAAGATCTCAGTGAGAAGGGCATCTGATATAAGACCTGCAGGAAATAAAGGTAGCAAGCCATTTGGCTGTGTTGGGGACAAGCAGCAGTCTAAACAAAGGGAACTATGAATGCAAAGGCCTGAAGGCTAGAGCCTGTCAAGTTCACTGAACAGCAAGCAGGCCAGTGTGTCTGGAGCAGATCAGACAATTCAAGGAGATGGGGTCAGGAGACTATACTAATGAAGTTCTTGTAGTAGTCAATTTATAGACAAGGAAAGGGAAATCATAAATGGAAAATGATACATATGTATAGATACTAGTCCCATGCTAAATCTAACTCGTTTCTTGGACTTTCTGTAAAAATGTCTCTGAAGCTTTTCTTTTCTTTTCTTTTCTTTTCATTTTTTTTTTTTTTGGAGACAGGATTTTGCTCACTTGCGCTAGAGTACAATAGTATCATCATAGTTGTCTACAACCTGGAACTCCTGGGCTCAAGGGGTCCTCCTACCTCAGCCTCCCAAGTAGCTGGGACTCCAGGCATGGGCCACCAGGCTTAGCAGATTTGTCTATTTTTATAGAAATGAGGTCTCACCTTGTTGCGCAGGCTGTTCTCAAACTCCTGGCTTCAAGCAATCCTCTGGTCTTAGCCTCCCAAAGTGCTAGGGTTACAACAGGCATGAGCCATCACGCCTGACTCTCTAGTTACTCTAAGATATGTGTGTAGTAGGTCTTCAGTATGTTTTCTTATTCTAAGATTGTTCAAAATCTTAGCCAGAAACCATATTAGCTCTATTTAAGCTACTTAGAATTAAGTCCTGTCTTTTACTGATCTTTTACTTAAGTAGAGAAAAAAAATAAATGAATAGAAGTGAAGGGGGTTTTATTCTGTGAGTATAGTTTGTTTCAGAGGTGATAATTGGCATCTGTTTTAAATCTGCAGGATCAAGGTACTTTTCCATTTTATATTTTTGGGATTTATTACTTTTTTCTTTTACAGGGTTTTTGTTTTCTAAGTTATGAGTCTAAAATACCTCTAGTTCTAAAGAAGATTGTAAGTTGTACAGTGTATCTATATAAATTTAAGATCTTGGCTCTGCGCCTGTGGCTCAAGCAGCTAAGGCGCCAGCCACATACACCTGAGCTGGTGGGTTCAAATCCAGCCCTGGCCACCAAACAACAATGACGGCTGCAACCAAAAAATAGCCAGGCGTTGTGGCAAGCGCCTGTAGTCCCAGCTTCTTGGGAGGCAGAGGCAGGAGAATTGCTTGAGCCCAGGAGTTGGAGGTTGCTGTGAGCTGTATGCAACTTCTATATAGTTACTTTTTTTCTTTTTTTTTTTGAGACAGAGTCTCAAGATGTTGCCCTGGGTAGAGTGCTGTGGCGTTATAGCTCACAGCACCCTCAAACTTTTGGGCTTAAGCAATTCTCTTGCCTCAGCTTCCTAAGTAGCGCCACATACATAGTTAACATTTTAGTACAAAATTTATTCTTGGTTTGGGAACTACTTCAGGTATCTTTTCTTCAGCACGCATAAAAACATTCAGCTAATTCCCCTAGTTTTATTATTAGTTAAGGTATTTTATCTGCTTCCCTATGCTGTCACACAAGTTCTCTTCTAAGTTCAATCGATACCTTGTTACTGTCTATGGCAGTACTGCTTTCTAAAATATGGTTTCTTAGCATTGGCACTACCAACATTTTAGATAAGATGATTATTTGTGGTTGGGAGATGTCCTATCCAATTTGGAATATTTAGCAGTATCCCTGGCTTCTTCCCACTAGACGCTGGTTGCACTCTCTGAGTTGTGGCAAGGATAAAATGACTCCAGAGATTGCCAAGGGCCACTGGGGGCAAAATTTATACCCAGTGTGAACCACTGCTCTGGAAAAAGACGATTTTAATGCCCTAGCTGACAGCTTATATAAATTACATCAAATATGCATAGTTTTGTCAATGAATAACTCCTGGGAAGTAAAATACCTTTGTGCGAAAGGACCTTAACGGATCCTGTGACTTAGGTTCATTGTCTATTTAAGAATCAAGGTCACTGTGCCACATACGCCTACAGTGTTACACAGGCAGATATCTCCAGTAGTGTATCTTAGGGTCAAGTTACATGCATGTATTCTTTTTGTGGCATCATCCCTTAAAAATTCAGTACTGATTTAGCCAAATGATAAAGGAATTTTAAGAGCTTAGGAAGTTAAAGCATCAAGTACTTTTACCCTGTAATGTTTTGTAATACCTCCCTTTGGTCCTATCTGGATAATAACAAATTGGTTTTATTCAACTTAAGTTCATATGGTATCTGAAGATCATTTCAGTCATTGCAGATTTAACACCCCAAGCTTAGAGTAGACAGATGGTGTATTTTATGAGAATTGCCATACATTTCAAGCCAAATGTTCCAGAGGCAAGTAAGTGATTATGAACCCTGTAAAAATAGTTAAGTTCTTTTGGCTGTTAAGGTCTGAAGACAATTAAGGTTGTATATAACTTGCTACTGTGTAACTCTGTATTTAGCTGTAGATTTCCCAACACAGTAATCTAGCTTCCTTGCCCATATGCTGTCCTAATAATCCAATTGATGGAAGTGGCAAGTTGAATCATATTAGATTAGCCAAAATTGTTTAGCAGTAGCATCAGGTTCCATACTTAACACTATTATTTTAAGTTTTAAAGCCTTGTGTTGTTTCACAAAAGGATTTAAGGTAGATATGTTAAGGTTTTAAAGAAAATGATAAGAGAACATCAACAGCAAGGGTCTGAACAAAGTAGTCTTGGTGTTTGACGTTAATTTGTAGCTTCATTCTACTTGAATTCTTCAATCAAAAGAAGAGATGATTCATAATGATTTTAGAATGGAACATCTCTTTTTTTAGCATATTAACATTTTTTTAATAATCAGTATCAGTAATTATTCAGTTAATAAGAGCCAGTTAAAGCAAAGAATCATAAAACATGTGGTACCTTTTTTTTGAACTTTCTGCCTCAAGCAGTCCTTCTACCTTGGTTTTCCATAGTAGCTGGGATTGCAGGCACAAGCAACCACATCTGGCAAAAGGTACTTTTTTGCTACCAATTATTTGATACAGTGTTCAAGACTTTTCTTTGAGTATATGTATGCTGACTATAGTTCTCATTTGGGGGGATAATGTATACCCTGGCACTGCCTGGTAAGCAGAACTGAAACTGTTAATGGAAGAGTTAAGAGTTTATTTTCTTTCTTTCGGATTAACATAAGAGTACATACAGTTAGGTTATGTTGTTTGCATTTGTTAGGTAAAGTCCAAGTTGCAGCTGAGCCCTTCACCCACATGGTGTGCCCCTACACTGTACCTGATAGAGATAAGAGTTTAGACATTGTAAGGCAAGTAAGAAGTCCTAAGGTTTTATGCACCCTTTTCCTATCTTTTAAAGTTTTCTTCTTCCTACCTAATACAACTTACTTTTCTCTCTAACCATACCTTTTTAAAGCATTCAGTTTGGTTTTACATCCTTATTTCATCATTTACATTATTTTAAGTTACCTTAGAAGATTTATGAGTACTGTTGGAAGTAACTGATTTAGGAATAAGCAGCTGAGGATCAGTAAACAACAGAAGTTAAAAGAATGGGCGTAGCAGTACATGAGTATTTTATTAACTGCTGTTATGCTTAGTGTTTTTTTGGCAGCGTCTCAGCCTGTCTACAGAAATGAACATGGCTACTGTATTACAAAGATCCATGGGGAGTCTTAACACAAAATTTAATGTAAATAATGCCTCCTGGAGTTATTGTGTGTACTAGCCCTGGAAATGGAGACTGTTGGTTAATATAGCTTAGTCTGTTTAGTCTAAATGCATGAAGAGCTTTTACTCTGTGTAAAAGGTAGGGCCTGGTAGAAAAGAGATTATAGCCTAAAAAGGTTAAATAAAATTTATTAACAGATTATCATGTAATGTTAATTTTTTTACATTGCTGAAATAGGTGGACAGCCTCACAAAAGGAGAAAGACCTCTGATGCAAATGAAACTGAAGATCATTTAGAATCTTTAATATGCAAAGTAGGAGAAAAGGTATGCAGCACATTAGGCATAGATTGTAATGGGTTAAGGGTTATAGTTGATTGTGCTTTGGGTAATTTCTCCCATTGAAAACTTGATGATCTTCTAGGCAAAGCTTGTGTTACCATGTATCTATATCCCAAACGGAATGCATGTTGAACCCCTTGGGAGGCAGATAATTGCCAGTTTTTAGTAATGAGTAATATTCGTGGAAGATGAACCTTAGAAAGGACCTAGAGTAGTCTGCTCAATTTATAAATGAATTAAACCAGACCTAGATACTTGAGGTAATTTTCCCAGAGTCAAAAAGTGAATTAGTAAGAGATGGAATAGAGCCCATGGAGTCATCCCATTTCTAATATTCTGCTATCCATTCATTGTCTTTTCATGGATTTCCAAAGAACAATAACTGTCTGAATTGATTTGTATCAAGCCTGTCATAGCTCCTTATACATGTAAGACTTCAACTTTTTATGATCATCTGGAAATTTTATTTATTTAGTTCACCAGTTGCCAAGTACTTGATGTACTTAATTTGTTGTCCTCTACAGAGTGCCTGCTCTTTGGAGAGCAACCTAGAAGGCTTAGCTGGTGTTTTAGAAGCTGATCTTCCTAACTACAAGAGCAAGATCTTGAGGCTTCTTTGTACAGTGTATGTATGCAAAAGATTTATGGATCCAGGTGATAATGTATTATCTACTCTTAAATGCTTTGGGAAATATTCAAAGGATGTATTCTTGATGTCATTGGCTTTCCTTCTATCAGGGCATCTATACAAATGGAATTACCTTTAGCCCTTTGGTGAACTCTTTTTCTTAGGAATAAATAGGACTAAAATTGAGCATTTTTCTTATATGGTTTCTTAGAATCATTTAAGTCAACTTTTTAAATGAGAAAGTAGATATTTTCTCATTTTTTAAAGCATATACATTAAAATGTATAAAATAGAGTCTAACTTTTTTTAATCATACGTATATATATATTTTTACTCACCATTATACTAATGAGAATTTAACTTACATTTTTAAACTGGTACTACCAAACAAATTTGAAAACTGATACCTCAAGTAATAATAGCTCTTCTTGTAAGACTGAAGCTACTTTCAAAGCTATTTAATAGGCATATTCTTTCTCGGAGTCAAGTGAGCTGGAACAGGGGGCAGCATTTAATTTGTGAGGAAATTAAAGCAGGAGTGTCTCTTTGAAATTGTGAAACAATCTCTCCTAGCGGTGTAAATAGCACTCTAGACTTTGTTGTTTCTCACATAGATGTGGACCACTCTGAATTGTTTGCCTTGTAAAGAATCAGCTACAACTTTACAAACAGGGGTCTTTGTAGTTCATGTGAAATTAGATCTATGAAGTATTTTTAAATTATGAAGATGACTTGTTTTAAGTTATTTTAGTTACTTCAAAATAATTTTTTAGTGCTTGCAGCTCATTTTTTAAATTTAACAATGTACACATAAACCAAAACTATCAATAGCTTTAATATGAACCTCTCATAGTTAAAGTGCATTTTATTTGCTGTATAATTTTTTAAAGAAATCTAGTTAATATTCAGGAAGTCAGATCCTTAGACTGAGAAATTACTGAGAAAAATACTTTTGCTACAATCATCATTCACAAGAGACCTTCTGTTTTGAAACCATTTATTAGAATGGAGTAGCATTTATACTTAAACTTTGTTAGAAGGTATGTTTGTTTGTTTAAGGTTGCACTGATACTACTTAGCAATGTTCTTTTTAATTTTTGGTTTTCAGAGGGCTTCAGGGAATATGGTTACTGTCAACACAAGTATTTTCATAAGACCTAGACCAGTGGTTCTCAACCTTCCTAATGCTACGACCTTTAATACGGTTCCTCATGTTGTGGTGACCCCCAACCATTATTTTCGTTGCTACTTGACCCCCAACCATTAATTTCATTGCTAATTTTGCTACTGTTATGAATCGTAATATAAATATCTGATATGCAGGTTGTATTTTCATCAGTCACAACCCACAGGTTGAGAACCGCTGACCTAGAGTATCCTTAATATTCTGCTTGGTCCCTTAGGAAAACATGAAAAGTAGAAGGGAATCCCTCTACTTAACCATGCATTCTTACTTGCTTTTCTTTTTGAGCTAATTTCTAAAGACTTGCCTTAATTAGGAAACATTTTCTTTTTCTAAAAGTTTATCATTGTTATCTTCTATACTTTTCAAGTAACTTTAATGAAATCAACACCCTTGCAGTAAGTGACTGCAATATAATCAAAGTTTATGTCAGAGTACAGTGGTAAAACTTGAATTATTTAACTGGTGGAAACTTAGTTGAAACTGGTTTTAATTCTCCATCTTTTCTAAGCAACTAGAATAGTACTTCTCAAAGTATAAGTCTGGTTCCATGACAATTGGTTAGCTAAGTTTAGAAACTCTGAATGTGTCTTCTTCCCACCCCCCACACCCCCCTTAATGATTCTGCATTAAAGAAGCTTGTTTCACATAGCATTTCTGAGATGTTTTACCATGGAAACCATTTTCAATAGAACTGCTATTAAGTTCCCCTAAACACAACTGAAGAAAAACTAGTCTGGTATTAGTTAGGTTTATTTCAGTGTGATAACTTCACAATTAAACTTTCTTAATTCCTAGATTCACTGACCATAATCAAAATGGAAAATTAAAATGGAAATTACAGGGCCACCGTCCACAGCTTTTCAGTGACAGTACATTTTCTAAAGAAGTTTTAAAGACATAGCTAAAAGTAATCCTGTTCCAAAGTTAATGAAATGATAAAAATTTTCTACATAAAATTTAGCAACTTAACATTATACCATTGTTTTGGGATTTCCTTGTTGTATTGGGTTCTCAATCAGTGCACGTCTGTTACCTGAGAAGTTGACAATTTATACAACATTAGTGGGACTACTCAATGCCAGAAATTACAACTTTGGTGGAGAATTTGTAGAAGCTATGATTCGTCAACTTAAAGAATCACTGAAAGCAAACAATTACAATGAAGCTGTATATTTGGTAAGTTTGTTTTTTTATTTGTTTGGGGCTCTTTTTGGTATGTTATGATCTAGAGTTGGGATGGACAGAGGAGGTAAACTATAACCAAATAATTTAAACACTCATCATTCACTCTCATAGCTTTGTAAACCCACCTTTATTTTGATGATGCTTCCAAGTCTCTGTTTCCTCTTTAACCTTTCTTTTGAGCTCCAGGCCTGTATTCCAAATACTACCTACATAGCCCTAAGATATCTTACTTGGATGTCCCTAAATTAATACATTATTCACACTTCCTTTCCGTCTGTCCTTTCCCCAGTTCATGTACTATATGCTGGGTAGCCCATTTAGAAAGCTGAGTGTGACTTTTTTTTTATAGTAGCTTTTTATTTTTAATACCTATTATGCCATGAATTCATAGGGAAAAGGTTCCACCAATTTCTTTCCACTGAATGTGACAAAGCTTGCTATGCCTATTATGCCATCAGGGTTCCCGCACCTTATGCTTCTATTCAGCTGGTTCTCTTGGTTATCTTGTATGCTACACTGAACGCCTATTATGCCATGAATTCATAGGGAATGGGTTCCAGGAGTTCAGGCTCCTTTCCGTTGGTTCTCACAAAATGTGCTTCTCTGAGTGGAGCAGGCTGGTGGTTCAGTTGAACCCAGGTACCTTTCTCTTTGGCTTC
Organism: Otolemur garnettii; assembly: GCF_000181295.1. NCBI lineage: Eukaryota > Metazoa > Chordata > Mammalia > Primates > Galagidae > Otolemur > Otolemur garnettii. The sequence continues at coordinate 2,370,611 of NW_003852409.1, forward strand.
CTTCTTTTTCTGATCATTTTCCTTCATGTGTTTTAGGAAGCTATCCTGGCTCTTATTATGCTTAATATGCTCAATACAGTATGCTTAATCTGCTTGGCAAGACTCTGGCCCTTGTTTGTTTACAACATTGCAAACAGCACAATGGGTAACATTGTAGACTCTTCAAGTTTTGCTGTGGTAATATTTATCTTCCTTTTGCCCCCTTTTTCATATGTATCCCCAAGTTCTGTTAATTCTACCTCCTAAAGTTTTCTCAAATCTGTCCCTTCTGTCTCTAGGGCCTCTAGCATAGTTCAAGCCTTCTTTCTCTTGCCTTTAACAGCCTCAATATTGATCTTCTTGCATCTAGATTTTCTGCCTTTCACAGTGGCACCAGAGTGGCCTTTGTATAAATAGGCTCTGCTCCTATTTAATTCCTTAATTTTTTTATTTCCTTGCTTATTTTTTATTTTTATTTCTTTGCTTTTTTGTTGTTGTTGAGACAGAGTCCCATCCTATGCCTCTGAGCAGAGTGCAGTGGCGTCATAGGTCACTGCCACCTCAGAATCAGGCTATGGGCATCTGCTGCCTCAGCCTCTGGAAGCTGCTGGGATTACTTACAGGCCCTCGCCGCAGCACTCAGCTGGGTTTTTCAATTTGAGGGGGGAGTCAGGGTCACATTTTCACTCATTGAGGGGGGAGTCAGGGTCACATTTTCACTCATTGAGGGGGGAGTCAGGGTCACATTTTCACTCAGGCAAGTCTCAAACTCCTGAGCTCAAGCAATTCTCTCTCCTCAGCCTCCCACAGTGCTGAGATTATAGGCATGAGCCACTGCACCCAAAAAATCTTAATTCCCTCCCATTGTCTATGGTAGGTGGTCTTAAAAGCCTGCTGCACAAGATGATTCCTTGGATTGCAGGAAGTAAATATTAGAACTGTTATGTTAAGTGGAAATGAAAGTAAGTCTTACTAATACTTAATACATAGATAGTGATCCAGTGTATTTTATAAACAGATATGCATGTGTTGAAGATATGTGATCAAATTGTTTTTTACTAAATACATTAAAAGGTTTGGATGCCCATCAGCCTGTAGGATTAAAATTCAGACTCTAATCTGACCCTTTATGGTTGCCCCATCTATTTCTCTATCCTTGACTTCTATATACCCTCCAGCAGTATCAAAATTCCTTGATTCCTAAATGTATTTTATTTTCAAACCTCTCTGCCTAGAAAGCCCATCTTGCTCACAACATGAGAATTACTTTTCTCATCCTTTATGACCTAGGCCAGTTGTTACCTCCTTTATGGTATTTTCTCCTACATCCTTTGTTGCTGATCCTAGAGAACTCATATTACCTTTTAGTGTAGGAGTCATCCCTTTGTGTTGAGTCCTCTATGGCAGTGACTTTAATAGTGCTTAGCAGTGGCACTAAATAACTATCTGTTCTATAGTTTCTGTCTGCATAAGTTCAGTGGAAATTATTCATAGACACATGGAATAGGAGATGATAGTTTGAAGGAGCGAGAATATTTTAAAGTCTGGGTTTTTAATATAGTGTAGCATGAAAACCTCAACAGTATTTTTTTAACACAGTCTGTCGCAGCTAGTTAACTCTGTCGTAGCACAAAAGGAGCATAGCCAATATGTAACTGAATGAGCATGACTGTTCCAATACAAGTTTACTTAAGGACACTGAAATTTGAATTTCATATAATTTGTGTTGTAAAATATTCTTTTGATTCTTTTTTTGGCAAATATTAAAAAATCTACAAACTACTCTTAGTTCATAGGCTATACAAAAACTAGGAAGTGAGCTTGTAGTTTTTCAGACCCATTGTTTAGACCATAGAAGGTTGCTTATTTTGTAATTATTATAAAAGACATTTGGATTTAATAGTAGAAATTGTTTGCCCCTACAGGTCCGCTTTTTATCTGATCTTGTGAATTGTCATGTGATTGCCGCCCCATCAATGGTAGCTATGTTTGAAAATTTTGTAAGTGTAACTCAGGAAGAAGATGTGCCTCAGGTAAGAAAACCCCTTATGCTGAATCCTCTCCATATAATACCACAAATTTTTTACTGGTAACCCTTTAACAATAAACAAAAGATAATAGCAGATAATCATACTATAACTTCTTGGTATCTAAAAGTTAATTGGCATCCTGGTGAGTTCTTATGACATTTCCACCTTAAAATGGTTGTGTCTAGTAAGGTTAGAACTAGCATATCTGAAAATGCTCTGAATGAGTCAGATGTGTTATTTAAATCTTATTAAATAGCTTTCTTAGTATTTTATTCAAGAATAAGTAAAAATGAAAAATTAATTGGTGCTGGTTTTAAACTTACCTTTTTAAAAATCCTTTAGGTGCGACGAGACTGGTATGTGTATGCATTTCTGTCATCTTTGCCCTGGGTTGGAAAGGAATTGTACGAAAAGAAAGATGCAGAGATGGACCGCATCTTTGCCAACACTGAAAGCTACCTTAAGTAAGGGCACAGCTCATAGTACTCTCTGTTGTTTAGGTAAAGGGTATCTTACTGATACAATGAATGTGTTATACATTTTGTCTATTGGTGATACACTGTAAGTTTGTCAAAAAGAAACTGAGTTCCTGAAGGTGTTTTGTATAGTGCTCTCCTTCTACTGTTGTAGCTCCCCTGACCTCAGAGTCACCAAATGTGTTTGCTTACTTTGCCAGTGTGAGGGAGTTGGTAACATAGCCTCTTAAAACACCCTAGTGTGATACCACAGTTCCTCAAATATTTGTATGGGCACAAATTACCTGGGTACTTAAAATGCTTGGACCCTGACCCCTAGACTTAGTGACTATTTGGGAGGCAGATTTAGCCATCTGTACTATTAATATATTCCACAGGTGGAAAACTGCTGTCCTCGTACATACTGTATATTTATTTGTTTCATGTCAGTTAATTCTAAACCAAGCTCTTAAAATAACAGTTCTTAATCTCTTACCTAGCCCATACTTCTTAAGTAATACAACATAATGACACATTTCAGTTAAAATAGTCCCGTATCTTCCCATTGTCCGTGTCTCCCAAGGCAATGTAAAAACTCGCTTTATCTTTGTAGATGTAATACTAATAATAAGCCTTGTTAGTAAACTTATGCTTGATTGCCCAGTGGCATGGTCATGGTTATGTGTCCCTGACGTTTTTTGTAGATTGATTTTACTATAAGTTTCATTTTGTATTAAGGTACTTCTTTGGATAACTGTTAATACCTACTTGGTTGGTTATAAATAAAGCTAAAAGTCTGAGAATCTTTTGTGTGTGTGTGTGTGTGTATACACACATATATCCTTTCTCTTTTTTGTACAGATGATAGTCTAATGTACACAGTGTTCTTCACTTGCTTTTTTTCTTACTGCAACTTGAATTTATTGCATAAAAGTATAAGGCTGTACCTCATTCTTTTTAACAGTTGTATAGTATTCAGTGTTTTAATGTACCATGATTTCTTTAACTGGTTCCCTGTTGGTAGACATTTAGGTTATTTCTAGTCTTTTGTTGTTTTAACAATGTTTCAAAGAATATCTTTGTGTGTGTGTGTGTGTGTGCATACATCTTTGTAGTGTGTGGAAATATGCTGTATTTATGGGGGATGTGAAATCTTAGAAATGGCGTTATTGGGTTGAAGGTTCTGAATAATTTTAATTTTGATAGATTTAGTCAAATTGCCTTCCAAAAAGATTGTACCAATTAACTTCTCTGCCAACAATGTTTGAGACTGAATCTTTACCTACACCTTGACGATGCAGAGTACATTATCAAAACAGTTGATATCTGCCAGTCTAATAGGTAAAAATTATTTCATTGCTCTAATTTTCACTATATTAATTATGAAACTGACTGAGCATTCTTTTACACTTTTAAAAACCTAAATCTAGACTTTCATTTTTATCTTTAGAAGACGCCAAAAGACTCATGTGCCCATGTTACAGGTATGGACTGCTGATAAACCACATCCACAAGAAGAGGTAAATTGATTTCTGCCTCTTGTATACACGTAGTCAGCTCTTGAGTAGATTCTTATCTCTGTAACATAGCAAACCGTTTCATTTGTACATCTTAGCTATGTTTCTACATTTCATGTCAGGGATCCACCTCCTTATAGTCCTAGGCTTACAATGTACTCATGTTTTTGCTTTTGGGTTTTTGTGAGGCAAAAGTCTCACTCTGTCATCCAGGTACAATACAGTGGAGTCATCATAGCTCACAGCAACCTCAAACTCTTGGGCTCAAATGATCCTCCGGCCTCAGCCTCCTGAGTCGCTAGGACTACAGGTGCATGTCACCATGCCCAGCTAATTATTTTGGTTTTTAGTAGAGATGATGTCTTGCTTTTGCTCAGGCTGGTCTTGAACTCCCAAACTGCTTGAGCAGTCCTTCAGCCTTAGCCTCCCAGAATGCTAGGAATATAGGTGTGAGCCACATGCCCGATCCACAGTGTATTTTTAATAAATATTCCAGTGTAATTGAAACATCCTCTTGTTCCGAAGGATTCTAGCTATCATAGCATTGACATTTTTTATTTAAATGTTTGATTTGAAGAATGGAAGAGGAAACAGCTTCAAGCAGATAGGTTTTATAAAATAAGTAATTAAACAATACAGATGGGAGGAATAAGTTCTAGTGTTCTGTGCCATACTATAGGATGACTATAGGTAAGAAAAATGTATTTTTTCAGCCAGGTGCTAAAGTATCAGAAGGATATTGAACATTTTCAACACAAAGAAATGATAAATGTGTGGCATGATGGATTGTAACAAAACTATGACCCATGAATATACAATTTGTTAATTAAAAAATTACGTAATTAACCAAATAAATAAAAACGTAACACCCTCTTTTGTACCATTTTTAATTGTACATTAGCTTATTTTGGTAGCCTTTGTGAATTTTTATTTTGTGTAGTCAAAATGTTATTTTATTTATTAAAAATTAATCTGTCTTCAGTATTTAGATTGCCTGTGGGCCCAGATTCAGAAATTGAAAAAGGATCGCTGGCAGGAACGGCACATCCTAAGACCTTATCTTGCCTTTGACAGCATCCTGTGTGAAGCACTACAGCACAATCTGCCTCCTTTTACACCACCTCCTCACACTGAAGATTCAGTGTACCCAATGCCAAGGGTCATCTTCAGAATGTTTGATTACACAGACGATCCTGAGGTATGTTACTAATAAAACTTCCTGGCTCGGCACCTATGGCTCAAGTGGCTAAGGCGCCAGCCATGTACACCCAAGGTGGCTGGTTCAAATCCAGCCCGGGCCACCAAACAACAATGATGGCTGCAACCAAAAAATAGCCTGGTGTTGTGGCAGGCGCCTGTGGTCCCAGCTACTCGGCAGGCTGAGGCAGGAGACTCGCTTGAGCCCAGGAGTTGGAGGTTGCTATGAGCTGTGATGCCACAGCACTCTACCCAGGGGGACAGCTTGAGGCTCTGTCTCAAAAGAAAAAAAAACAACTTCCTAAATAGGGCCTGTGTTACATTATACTTGCAGTTTAGTCTTGCTTAAATTATGCCTGTGATACGCTTTAATTTTAAGTTGTCTTTTATCTAAGAATGTCAGTGGCAATAAAGTTAACTTTTTAGTCAGTGAATGTTATCACTGATTAATAAATTATATCTGGCATGTGTAAATAGATTAGAGAGACATGTATAGTGTACAGATTAAGAGTGAAAGTTTGAGAGCCAGATTAATTTGTTTTAATCCTAGTTTAGCCATAAACTAGCTGCGTGATCTTGGGTGAGTTATTTACCTCTAGGAGCCTTAGTTTCCTAAAGGAATAATAATAGTAGTATCTCATAATCTACTTATAAGGATTGAGTTAACACATGTGAAATGCACAGGATAGTGCCTGACACATGATGAATGCCCAGCAATTTTAGCTGTTGTTAATAAGGCTGTTAGCTAAATTTAGAGATTGTCCATCTCTTTCTAGGCAGCACAGCTTGTTGCTATTCATATTGTGTGATTATTTAAAACAAATACTAAAAAGTACTTTTAATTAAACTCAAAAGATCAGTGTAAGTGGACTTCATCTTTTTTAAATATATATATTCTTTACTGTGACACCCATTATACTTTAACATGTAAGAAAACATAATTTCAATATTATTTGGTGTTAAAATTTATATTATAACTTGCATTAATTATTTTCTATCATTGCACTTTTATGATTCTGTTATACAGCCAGTCAGCAAGCCCAGTGATTACTAGATTATTCTGAATGGAAGCTTGCCTGACTAAAGTACAGTATCTTTTGCTCAGTATATTCCAGTCAGCATGGAACAGGGTTTCTCATCTGCAGCACAAATGACATTTGGGAGTGGATCGTTTTTCCCTGTGGGGGTCTGTACTGTGTATTGGAAGATGCTTGGCCAGCTTCCCTGGTCTCTGCCCTCTAGTTTCTAGTAGCACTTCCCTTGACTCAGCTGTGACAACCAAAAATGTCTCCAGGGATTGCCAAATGTCGCCTTATGGGCAAAATTGCTCTTAGTTGAGAACTCCTGGCATAATAACCCGTATTACCACCTAGGGTGAAATTTGAGTTTCTTTTTCCTATCTTCTGTTTTTCTGCCCTGAGGTAAAGTGTTTATGAGCAGTGGGACTTTAGTATGCATGTAATCTATTTCAGAATTTGCTGTTTTATCACTGCCATATGCCAAATTATCAACTTGCCCCCTACTTTTCTATATTTCATATGTAATAAAATACTATTTATTCAAAATTGTGTAATGGTCTGCAAAGGTATATTTAACTGAGAATCTAGTTTACATTTAAGACAGGTAAAGTCTTTGGAATTAAGTATTATGCAGGGGAAACTAGAATGGGACCTCAAAATTTGTTTCTTCTGTACTGTTTATGTAGCATTTGTTTGATAATGCCTCTGTAATGTGCCTATCTATCCTTCACCATAAAAGTATAAATATATAAAATGTTTGTTACCTTCAAAATGATAGAGAAAATTCAAGCAAAATCTTCCCAAAGTCATCATTAAGGGTTTAATATATGCTCTTTGGACATATTTGCTATGAATTAATTAAGAAAATTAATATTATACAGGTACTATTTCTTAACCTTAATGTTTAGGGACATCTTTCAGTGCACACTTGATTTTTTATATCTATATAGTATTTGAATAAAATGTTCTCTCCATATTTGTTAATGAAAGTAATCCATTCTTGTGGTTTAAAAAATAAGCAATATAAGCTTGTAATATACAAAAATTACTTAGTTTGTTTCACATAAGAACAGATATGAAAAGTGGGCAATGGTGACATGGCATCAGATATAGTAGAAAAAATACCCCAGCTGACACTCTGATTTTATTGTAGGTAAGTGAACACAATGAAATTTGCTGAAATACAGAACTTTAACACTTCAGAACTTTTATCCCCTTAACTTTTACCACCTAATACAGTGCCTAGAACATAAAATTCTCTCAAATACTTGTTGAATAAGTGAAAGAAATCTGTTTTCTCCATTGTATGTGTATAAGTTTTGTTTTGTTTTCTTGCCAGGGTCCTGTTATGCCAGGAAGTCATTCAGTGGAAAGATTTGTAATAGAAGAGAATCTTCACTGCATCATTAAGTCTCATTGGAAGGAAAGGAAGACCTGGTAAGATTCTTTTTGTGATACTTTTGAGGGGAGAAAAACCAGTGATGTTGGTGAGTCAGTGGGACTGAAATTCCTGTTCAGAGTATAAGAAAATCTTTCTATTCTCCTGTTTCCCTGTCTTACTAAAACCAATCTCTAGAATCACTAACTTTCTTGAGGCTCTTCATCCTCAAGTAGTACTTTTCTGGGTGTGTTATGGTACCTGTTATATCCGCATGTAATACTGAGGTTTTGTGCGATATTTGACATATGCTCTAGAGAACTTGAATGGCAGGCTATTTTTGGTTTAGATGTATGGGAGTAAATAAATAGTAAGGTTTTGCTCTTTTAACAATTTAGATACCCAAGCCTTGGAAGAGTTTAATAAAATTTTCTTAGAGCTTGGAAGGTTTTGGTTCAGATTTTAAGGTAGAAAAAGATATAGTAGTATTTGGGGAGTGTTCCACCTGATTCAAACCTGTTTTTAATAATAGGTCTGAATGTGCTTCCTTAGTATCAGTGGGCTGCTTTTGATCTTTCAAGAAATTTTGGATACGTTAGAAATTTTCCTACAGGTAGACAAAATAATTTATGCCATAATTAAGTGAAATAACTGAAATATAGAACATTTCAGAAAAGATTTTTCTTTCTTTATATCTAAACACTCTGCTTTCAAAAATGCTTACTTGATTTTTCATTTCTTTGCATACTTATTAAACTTAAATTATGCTTTTTATAGCGCTGCACAGCTAGTGAGCTATCCCGGGAAGAACAAGATCCCCTTGAACTACCACATAGTTGAGGTATGCATTCCATGTGGAGATTGTTTCTAAATTTTAGAATCTTTCTGTTGACTTTAAAGTATAATCTACTCTTGGCTATTTATTTTTTTTCCTTGCTACTTGTCAGGAACTGAAAATTAACAGAGGAGCGAGGAAATTGCTATCAGTTTTGGTGCTCTGTTAGCCATGTTAGTAAAGAGAGAAAAGGACTTTTGAATTGCCTATGAATTATTTATATAGTATATCTTCATTCATGGATAATGTAAGTTACCTCTAGCTTTGTCACTACATTGTCCACTTAACAAATTTATAAGTGGCTTAGATACCTTAAAATGTTGTTAGGCAGATAATGTATTTTTGGCTATGTTTATCCAGCCTCTTAAATTAGTATACACTATATCAGTCGTTCTCAACCTTTCTAATACCACAACCCTTTAATACAGTTCCTTATGTTGTGGTGATCCCCAACCACAAAATTACTTCCATTGCTACTTCATAACTGTAATTTTTGCTACTGTTATGAATCATATGAATTAACCCCTGTGAAAGGGTTGTTAGACCCCCAAAGGGGTCATGACCCACAGGTTGCAAACCGTTGCACTGCATATTATATTAACATACACTGTAACATACACTGACTAGTATATTACTGTGTATTTTCTATTACACGGGTTTGAGGTGAACATTTATTGTTAAAGATCAAAAGAACCAAGCAGTTTAGAAGTAGGAAGAATAAAAATGCTTTTGACCCTGTATTAACTCATACAAAGGGTTGATGTTAATACAGTTGAATACCTTGTAGAAATTTATGTCCCCAAAAGTGTTTTCACTTGATCACCTGAGTCAACTGTTAACTGCATTATTCCCTTATGTTAGAATATTATAATTAAAGAGAGAGCATAGTTGGATATATTAAGATTTACATTTTATTCAGATTACACTTCTGTGCTTTTTCAAAATCTTTTTGAGTATTGTATATGTCCTTTCTTTTAAAACTTGAGAGTGTGCTTAACACTGTGAACTTGGCTTGTTGACATGCAAACTATAACTCATATTTTTAAATCTGCAAAATGTGTAGCAATTCATCAGATTGAAGCATAAGAGTATAAGAGATGGGGTAAGAATGAAGACCAGGGCTTTAGATTTCTGTGTAGGTAGGCCACCAATCATATAGAGCAGCGGCTCTCAACCTGTGGGTTGCCACCCCTAATATCAAATATTTACGTTATGATTCATAACAGTAGCAAAAATTACAGTTATGAAGTAGCAATGAAAATAATTGTATGGTTGAGGGTCACCACAACATGAGGCTGTATTAAAGGGTTGCGGCATTAAGGAGGTTGAGAACCACTGATATAGAGAGAAGTTCTGAATAAGAAGCATGCAGAAAAGTCTTGGACTATCAAAAGATCTAGGCATCTATTTCAAATAGCAGTGTTAAATGACTGTTTCCCATCATCAGAGTCTAATAGAGGTTCTTACTACTTATAGGACTAAAACTCTAATGGATCTATTAAGCCCCTCAGAAAACTACCTCACTAAATTAACTTTGATACTTCCAGAGTTGGAATTTAATTGCACAATTCTCTGAGAGGAGTTTGGATCAAATAAGCATTAATCTTATAAACTTTATTTGATTGAATTATAGAGAGGATATGGTACTTCTAGATCTGTGTGTTTGAAAGAACATAATTGTAAAGGTTAAAAATAACTTATTATGAATGCCATGGGGTCACAGTTTAGATTTGGAATGTTAAGGTCTTTCTGATGGTAGAAGTGCAAAAGTAGCAGCTGATTGAGTTCTGATTCATAATCCTCTTGCAGGTGATATTTGCAGAGCTTTTTCAACTTCCAGCACCCCCTCACATTGATGTGATGTATACTACACTTCTCATCGAACTGTGCAAACTTCAACCGGGCTCTCTACCCCAAGTTGTATCCTTTTTGTTTGTTTGTATTTAAACTAACTCTCTTTGGCCTAGCTTTGAAAGGTTTGTGGGTTTCAATTTTATAAGTTATAATAATAGCTTTGAAATGTGTGTGTGTATACATTACATATATGTACTTGTATGTCTATAAATATGTATGTATCTAAAAATAAGTAGATACATACTTCACTATTTGGGTCAAGAAGTTCAAGGAAATACTATGAATATAAAAGAGGAAAGGTTGGCATTTTTAATTTTCAAGGGAAGAAAAAAATTTTTTTCCTTAAATCCCTTGAAGTTTTTAGAAAAAAATTTTAATTCTCCTAAACTAACATACAATCTTCCTATCTTAGATCCCTAGGAGGTTAGATGTTCATTTGACTAGAGAACAAGGACGAATAATGCCTTGCAAACCAATGTTCTGTCACTAATATAAAAATAAATGGCTCTCTTTCCAGATTGAAAATAGTACTAATATCTTAATGAGCTAAATTTTCTCAACTTCAATTTTATTCCACTAAGGTTTAAGTTAATACGTAACACCCCCCCCCCACGTTATGAACAGAATATGTTGCCATACCCTAAAATCTCCTTTTGTCCCCTTCCCTAGTAGGAGTACTCTATTCCCACCCCTATACTAGCTGCTCTTTCGCTTTTTAAAATCCATGTTATCTCAAATATGAAAAGAATGTATAATCTGCCATTTTGGGGTTCACGGTTCTCTGTTAAGTTCATTAGATCAGGTTCATTGTTTTTAAATTTTTCACTCTCTTTAATTTTCTTATTCCTGCTGCTTCTCAAATTAATTTCTGACCTGTTAGGTGATAATTTAGAAAACTCTTAAATTTTGTTTTTTCAGATCAAGTTTAATTTGAGCTTGATATTTGGAGCTGAAAGGATAAAATTGCTTTATACCATAATGTTTATTTAGATGTGTTCACATAATCAGCTACTTTTAGGCATCTAAAAAATGGTATCTCACTATATTGCTCAGGCTGGTCTGGAACGCTGCAGCCACCTCAGCCTCCCCGTGCTAGGATTACAGTTGTGAGCCACTATACCAGTGGCTCAGTTTGGTATTTTAACAAGTCAAATATACAGTTATACAATCCAGCCAGTCCCCCTCCTAGGCGTTTACCCAAGGGGAGTGAAAGCATATATTTCCACAAGGACTTGGGCTTTCATAGAAACTTTATTTGTAATCTCCCCAAACTGGAAGTAATCCACATGTTCATTAACACATGACTGAGTAAGCATATTTTGTTATATTCTTGTAATGGATACTACTCAGCAATACAAAGGAACAAGTTTTTGATGCAGGCAATGACATGAATAAATTGAAAAATAATTATGCTGAGTGAAAGATGCCAAACAAAAATTAATACTATATGATTCAATTTATGTAAAGTCTTAGAAAAATGCAAAATTATCTAGTGACAGAAGACTAATGGTTGCTTGGGGAGGGGAGATAAAGAGGGAGATGAGGGGAATGGATTGCAAAGGAATATGGGGAAATTTTGGAGGTGATATAAATATTCATTATCTTGACTTCATGTGTGTGTGCAGGTTAAACTTACTCTACACTGTTGAACTTAAAAGCTATAAAAAAGCTCAAAAGATAGATCAGTTATGTAAAAACATGCTCAACATGCTCAACATTGGTAGTCATTATAAAGACTTACCAAAAATGTTTTAATTTTTCTTTGTTGTAATTTATTTTGGAGGAGGGTGGAGAATAGTTTTCCTTATCTTCAAATTCTCAGCTTGCACAGGCAACTGAAATGTTATATATGCGTTTGGACACAATGAATACTACATGTGTAGACAGGTACAGTAACTATCTTATTTCTATACTATCAGTAGGTTCTACTTCTTATATGTTAGAAAGGAATTTAATCAAGATATTTGCCCTTTTGAGAATTTCCATGTTAAGTTTCCTTTCTTGCCTCTCCATTTACTTGTTGTAATGTAATGTTACATTTTTGGTGCCCATGCTGTAGTTTTAATTTTATTCACTGTTAAGGTATTTGGTACTTTGGTACCATTTTACTCTTTTCCTCTGTAATTGCATATATATCCTTTAAAAATATGTTTTATGTTAATAACCTTTGTATAAGGAGATTCAATCTAATCTGTATATTATTATATATCAATAGTATATATTTTTTGTTTGTTTATAGGTAATATCTGCTTCTAAACTTTAGCTTCTACATAGAAGTCTTTTCAAACCTACAGCATCAAGACTCTCAGATTATATAAAGATCATATTATAGGGTTTTTATAGCTGTACTAATTCCTAGTGCAAAAGGAAATGCCCCCTATTTCCTTTTGGTTGAGGTCTGTGTGGTCACCTTTATTAGCTGGTATTCTTTCTGAATCTGTCAGTTTTCCAAATCAAATAAGGACAGGTATTGAGTACTTCTCCAATTTCTATGTCTGTTGTTCAAATTCCACATCTGAAAATTATCATTAAGGGCTATCTTGTGTCATTGAGGGACATATTTTAAGAGAGTTAGAGATCAGTATTTTTAGGGAAACGGGGTGTCAGTGATGTATTTTGTTTGTATTAGAAAGGCCATGCTGTGATAAGAGACTATATTTTCACTCTACCATTTATAATTTTTTTTTTTTTTTGGCTTCAGCTTCATCATCTACGTGTAATAAATTATCTCAGAAGTTGTGAGAATTAAGTTACTATATAGATGAGGGGTATTTAACCTGTAGGAATTTTGTGAGGACATTTTTTGCTTAACTGTGGTGTCAGACATTACCAAAAGTATGCATGGACCTTTGTTTTTCATTAGTGTTTGTGTATTCTGTGCCTGGAGACAGCTCTCATTCCAGTGTGTGGCAGAGAAAAAAAAGGTTGAACCCCCTGATATCGACATATATAAATGCCTGTACAAAACTGGTTCATATCTTATTCACCTAAAAAAGATAAAGATAAAAAAGATAAAGGACAGCACTGTTAGAAGAAGTGAGTTAGAGGACTATTTAAAAAAATGAGCTACAAGATTTGCAGAGAAAAGAATTAGTGGCAGGAGGGCGTATAGTTGCAGGTAGAGGGATGTGCTTGTCTCTCTAAAATAGGTTTTATCTGTTTTGGAGGACTATTTAAGTTTCTTTTCTAAATTGTAACCTTTTTTCCTTTTTCTTTCCCTACCCCCACTTTTCTATATAGGTTTATTAATTGGTTTTCTCATCATCTAAGTAACTTTCAGTTCCGTTGGAGCTGGGAAGATTGGTAAGTGATGATGTGTTTTCTCCTTCCTTTCTCTAGTCAAAAAACTGTTAATGTTTAAAACTGTAACATAAAAGCAACCTTCACTGTTTAGTTTCTGTGATATTTATTTACTATGTGTAAATGAAACAGTAGGTAGAAGGCAACTACTGTATTTATAGTTAAGTACAAATAATTATAAGTACAGTTAACTTAAAGTTCTGATTGTGTGTAATAACTTATTTTAAAAAAACCACATTCCCTCAATAGGTCAGATTGTCTTACTCAAGATCCTGAAAGTCCTAAACCAAAGTTTGTAAGAGAAGTTCTAGAAAAATGTATGAGGTAAGTACTTTATGTTTTGTCTGTATTTTAGGTCTCTTCATTTCTGAGGGGGGCTTTTTCTCATCTCTGCATTTGTAATGTATGTTCAGAATACCATTTTTGAAATCCAGGTATTCACCTTCAATCTGATTTTTTAATTAAGATGAAACCTGAAAAAATTAGGTGGCCAGTGCTTCTAGATTCTATGTGAATTAAGCTAGTAAGTTCTTTTAAAAATATTACTCTTTGAAATGATTTCAAATTTATAGAAAAGCTGCCAAAATATTATATATAGTACAGAGAACCCTGTATCCTGTTCACCTGGATTTTCTCCCTCCTTGATAACATTTGTCTTATTTACTGTCATGCTCACTCCTTTTTACCCCTTTCTAGATCTTTTTAGACCAAGACATTGGTCTTGAGAATAAAGTGCAGACATGGCAGCCCATCCTTCCACAATCCATTACATATTTCCTCAAAACAAAGCTACTCTCCAACAGAGCCAGCAAATGGCTCTCCGATTGAAGAAACCAGCTGTTGTGTAGCACTACCATGCAGTCTGCAGATGCTGCTGAAATTGGGCAAGCCATCTCAAGAATGTCTTTTTTCCTTTCTGGTCCAGAGTCCTATCCAGGAACATGTATAGCATTGAGTTGTCATTCTCTTCAGACTCTTTTGATCTTATGCACTTATTCTTTTTCTGTCTTTTGCATCCTTGTCGATTTTAAAGAGTCTAGACCTTACTTTATTGGATTGCTCTAATATTTCCTCATGAGCAGGCTCAGATCTTACATTATTGTTGTTCTCAATGTGTCCTGTCTAGAGGCACATGAATCCCATATCTTGATGTTACTTTCGATCACCTGGTCATGTCAGTGTCTGCAGGTTTCTCCCATCCAAGTACTAACCAGGCTCGACCCTGCTTAGCTTCTGAGATCAGACGAGATCAGGCGCGTTCAGGGTGGTATGGCCATAGATTGTCTGCTGGTTTCTACACCTTTTTCCTCTGGTAATTGATTAGTATTTTGCGGGAGATATTCTTAAGTTGCACTCTTAGACTGTTTTTTTCAATCCTCCACTCTTCACTGAAAACTTACTTTTTATCAGCCACCACTGAGATAATTGCCAAATGATGATTTTCTTTTTACACTATTTTGTCTGCATTTATTAGCTGGCATTGTACTGTAAAAAAGAGCTATTCTTTCTCTTCATCTTTTTATTCCTTTATGTGTATATCAGTAGAGGCTAATGAATTTCTGTTTCATTCAATGTATTATAAACTCTGACATTATGTATTATGATGTCTAGTTTATCCACAGAGATCCCAGTACGCCCTTTGTCTTTTCTTTAAAAGTCTTCCACTACCATTCATTGAGCATTTTCTTATTTTCTGCACAAGATGTTCTAGGCTTATCTTATGTTTCCTTGCCCCTACCCTAGAATCATCTATTTATTCAAAGAGCGTAGTATCTACTAGAAGAGAATATTATTTCGGAACCAAGATCTGGGCACTTGAGATACACATTGCCATTGGAATGTCATTGGTTCTAGGCCTTCTCAGTGGACACACATATGTACATCTGTAAATCTGTATTCTATCTACCTGTGTATGTATCCCTACAATTCCAATCCAACATTTCACTGTTACTAGCTGCCTTCTCTGCCATGATCTGTAAATACCTTCTCAAGCAGTAAGAAACTTGGTTCTTAATATCCTCAGTATGTATTTAGTAAAATATAACCATCTCCCAACCATACAAACCATCATCTCCACCCCACTCCACTATCACCCCACGTCCTTAGCTACCAGGCTTTGGGCTCACTAATGTATACCTGAGTGCACACCAATAAGTTCTGAAGTAGGCCTGAGATTTGGTGTGCTGGCTTCGACAACAGCCTAAAGGACTTTTTTCCCCCTTTATTTCTTTGTTGTCAGCTGAGTTCAGGGTACTGGACATTGTGACTTTCCAGATAAGTTGGGTGTTACCAAAGAATACAACTGATGAAAGACATTTTCTGAGGCTGTTATTTGTATTGTAGGTTGTCTTACCATCAGCGTATATTAGATATTGTTCCTCCTACCTTCTCAGCTCTATGTCCTGCAAACCCAACCTGCATTTACAAGTATGGAGATGAAAGTAGCAGTAAGTAACAAAATAAAACAAATCCTTTTGTCTTTAAAAAGTACAATGCAAGTATATTTGAAGTCACTTATTTAAAGTGGAGACATCGAGCTTTTTTTCCCCCTTGGGTTTATATTTTCTCTGTTTGAAAAGTGGCCTGTCAATAGCCACTGTTGTTTTATTTGCCTTTTCATCACTTTGAGGATTTTGTTGTGATCTAACTAGTTATTACTGGCTTACATTTTTTTTCTCTTGCTATACTATTTATAGTGTTATATCCATGATATTATTTTAAGTGTAGTACTGAATATAGTAAGATGAATTGATAGCCAGAACTCCCTAAATTTAAAATATGTATTTGTCATGATGATGGAGATAAATTATCATCTTCTAATAGTTCAGGTGTGCTATTGGGAACAGACATACACACAGTCTGTGGCAGTATGCCTCTGGAAGTAATTCTTAAGTATGATGTCCTTTCCTTTTGCTTACATCATCTCTGATTGCACCATAAATCAGAAGAACTATAATTTGATATACCATTTTCACTTTGCATATTACATAGTGCTTATGTTTACTGAAAGTAAAGTTTTACTTGTGCATTGGCAATCGCTAGTAGAGAGTTAGGTGTAGAGTTTTTCCAAGTTTTTTTTTTTCAGGATGCACTGACCACACAGCCCCTCTATGAACCTTTCATGTTGTGTAGAGGTTTTTATAGGGGTGGAGAGCCTGTGGTCTTGGGCCACATGTGGTCATCTGGATGCCTGAGGGCTGCCTTTTGTCTGAGTCCAAATTTTACAGAACAAATCCTTTTTAAAAGGGCTGCTGCAGAGAAAGATGAAGCTTTTTTTGCCTTTTGTGGTGCATAAAAGGGAATAATTTTGAAATCAGAAGTCTGCATGTTCCTCACCCACAATTCTTACAACACCTGTTTTCCTTAAAATAAACTTCATTGGTCCTGATGCTAAGTACATTTCCTGTGTTATGCCAAATCTGAGAAATGGGTATGATTATATGGGAAAATGGCTCCAAGAGATCAAGCCAGATGAGATTGCTTCTGAGTGGCGAAGCCAGATTCATGTTCAGGTTTACTGACCGAGCAGCTATGCCCTTAGCCACTGTGCTTTCTGGGAGATGAAAGAATCATACAGCACTTTGAAGTGCAAGATTTTGAGTTTTGTCTTGTGCTAGCTCAGAGAATCAAAGGTACAGTCTTTGCTATCAGAGAGGGCAGCACCTGTGGCTTAAAGGAGTAAGGTGCCGGCTCCATATGCTAGAGGTGGCGAGTTCAAACCCAGCCCTAGCCAAAAACTGAAAAAAAAAAACAAAACAAAACAAAAAAGAATCTGTTTGCTATCAGAGAGCTCAGACTTTGGTTGAAAATGGAATTTTCCTTTTTTCCTATAGGAATAACTCAGCTACCATTCAAGGCCTTGGTAGCAGTTGTTCCTACTTTATTATTTTTCATTTCTTCCCAAATGGGGCCATGTCCTTTTCTGTTTTTTCCATACTTCTTGTTCTTGGCTTTGCTTTTGCATCTTTATCCCCATCTGGAAAGCCCTCTCTCTAGATCCTCTTCTCTTTCTAGGGTCTATCTAGCCCAAGCCCCGCTCCTATAAATATTTTTTAACTTTTAGCAAGACAGTTTTGTAATGCTGTCTGGCTATGTCTTGTACGAATATCTTGGTTCCCTGGCTAGGAAATACACTCTTTAGTGACAGAGGATTCTGTTTTTTTTCCAATTTCTTTCAAGACAGGATTGCCTTTTTTGTTACCTTTTTGTCTTCCATACATTAAAAACAGATTTCTGTTGCTCTAAGGATGCCTTACAGTATACACCTGCACAAATTTTATATAATAAGGACTCAGCTGATATTAACCAGTAGTAAACACAAAGAGTCACATTACATGAGCATCTGACTTAGATTCAAACTTGTGGACCCAGCAAAAGAGAAAAGCCATTAAAAAGAAAAAACTCTCTTACTTGTTCAAACTCAAACTTAGTTTCTGCTGTCCCAGGGGAAAGGAGGAAGAGCATATTAGCAAAATGAAAGAGAAATGGATTGATTCTTGCCTTTTGAGCCGGAGAGAATTAAAGGCATTTTAAAAAAGCCCTAACTGTACCTACTCTTCTCATCCCTCTTCTTGAGGAGGATCAGCATCCCTTGCACTCTGTGTGGATTTCAATTAGCTGAGTGTTGTTAAGGAAGTGTTGAAATGAGAATTAATTTTTTTTTTAAGGTGAAGAACCATTAACTTATTAAAGGAAATTTTCACATGTAGTATCTTTGTGCAGATTAAATATTGCTCTTGATATAGAGTATTCTATTTTGAAAGGAAATAAATTTTTTAAAATTTTTCATGTATTTAACTATTCATAAGTCTTTAAACCTAATCTTCCTTTCTCGCCTTTCTGTTTAGATTCTCTTCCTGGACATTCTGTAGCCCTTTGTTTAGCTGTTGCCTTTAAAAGTAAGGCAACCAATGATGAAATCTTCAGCATTTTGAAAGATGTACCAAATCCTAACCAGGATGATGATGATGGTAAGGGAATTGAATGTTTCTTGAGTGGACCTATGTACAGGCCAAGTTAAAAACATAAACATTACTCTGCCAACATGAATCCCTTTTAAATCCCATTGGATACTCATAAAGCAATATATCTGTTTGGCCTGTTTAGCATGTAAATAGTTCTTAGGACCCCAGGTACATAAAAAAAGATCCTATCATATCTGAATAGTTTACATTAAGAATATAAACTTTATCTGAAATATAAAGTAATCATTCCAGGATTTTTAAACATTCTCTGCTTTCACCACAGGTCCCTGAATAGAAAGACTTGGTGTGTTATAAAGTCGGATGTGTTCTTCAAATTGAGCTGTTATAATAATGTTAAACGTTTACTGAGTTATGTGTCATGTAATTTCAACCAGAATCCTAGTTTTTTCTCTGAACAAGGGTGGGAAAATTGACAATAATTTATAAGTTTACCTCAATCATTAAATGGATAAGGAAAAAAATGATGAAAGGGACTTGCCTTACTACATATTAAAACATATTGCGAAAACCACAGTAACTAACACAGTGTGGCACTGGCACACAAAGACAAACTAGTGGAAACTAGTGGAATGATGATGAGTCTACTGGGACAAGTAGGTAACAATTGTGGGTGGGTGTTTTTTGATAGATCCATACATAAGGACATGCACATAGGAAAACTACTTAAGAATCAAATAAAACATTAGTGGTCATTGGGTATTAATTACTGGGATTTTGTTCAGATTTCTCTAAGAAATTCTAAAGAAATAGGTTATGCAGAAAGATGGGGAAAGCAGTTCCATAAAATTAAGAAGATTATGTTACTTTTATACATACTATTTTGAGTATTTGAATCAGTGATAGTCTTTTATTGCTTATTAGTACTGAAAGATATTACACAAGTATCTGACTTAGTGTTTGGATGTGAACCTGCCATCTGTTCAGCATTTGAGGTGAGTCACCAAGACTTTAAATTTTTCTGTCTTATTATGAATTATTTTTCAGATGAAGGATTCAGTTTTAACCCTTTGAAAATAGAAGTCTTTGTACAGACTCTGCTACATTTGGCAGCTAAGTCGTTCAGCCATTCCTTCAGTGCTCTTGCAAAGTAAGTGAAACAGGAATTGAGAGTTCAGAACTTTGCTTGGCGAACACCATTGATAGAGTAATTTTTACCTGAAATTCTTGTATCTGAACATGTTCATAGTATTATACAGTTCAGTATAGTGAGTTTTGGTTTGTGGTAGCTAAACTTCCATGGCTTTGGTCATTCTGTATGTACAGCTCACATGTGTACAGCAAAGTAAATTTTTTTCATATAGACAATTAGAGAAGTTAGTGAAGAGCTAGGTCCTTAGGACAGCCAGAACCTAGGTGTTTATACAGTCAGAAGCTCCTGCTCTATCTAAGCATCTTCCCAGAGGAAGTTAAGAAGAAATGAGAACCAACTACATTGTTGGGAGCCACCCAAAGGTTGGCATCTAAAGACAGAGTTCTCTAACTTTTCAGAGTCCAAAAGAAGAAAAAGCGTACAGATTTTCCTTTAGCCAAGCAGAGAAACCAGACATCTCACCCCATCTCAGCTTCCAAGGCTCTGTATTACTTGCAGAGCTCCCACAGAAGATGTAGTCAGAATATTTTACCATGTTAGAAGACAGTTCCTTACCCTTTACCTATTCTAAACGATGGTATGGTATAGTCCTGGGCTAGCAATAGTATATGATAAATATCTTAAGATTTTGTGACAGCTTCCATAGCTGTCTCTGATCATACCTTTTATTTCTTAATGGTTATTGGTTAATTTGGTTATTTTGTATTTACATATCACATTACAAATTAACATTGAAAGGTTTTGAAATGCTTAATGAATAAGTATTATGGTATTTTCCCCTCATTATCAAAAGGTTTCATGAAGTCTTCAAAACCCTTGCTGAAAGTGATGAAGGAAAGTTACATGTGCTAAGAGTTATGTTTGAAGTCTGGAGGAACCATCCACAGGTAAATTAGACATGTTGAGGCTCGGGTTGTATAGGTATAAAAATAAGGCACTTAGAGTGGCGCCTGTGGCTCAAAGGAGTAGGGCGCCGGCCCCATATGCCGGAGGTGGCAGGTTCAAACCCAGCCCCGGCCAAAAACTGCAAAAAATAAATAAATAAGGCACTTAATTAACACTGTTTTAGTTTGAAAAATATGAAATTTGACTATGTCCATAAAATGGTTTCAAGATCTGTAATTGTTTTAGCACTGTGAGAGTAATGGTAATTAATTCATTCTTTAAACAGTGTTAGCATTTGTTTTTGGACTGTAATATCAATACATTTTAAATACTTGGTAAGAGTGCTTGTTGCTTGGAAGATTCTACCACTTGGCTAGGAAATTATCTAGTCTAGCCAGTTTCTATAAGCAAGCTGCAAATTTCTCAAATCTCAATATATTGTCTTTAATATATTATAAAGAGACATTGAAACAATGGTTTTTATGTTTTAATTGAAATTACATAAATCTTTTGTATTGGTATTATCTAAGTTTTTTTTTTAATTGTAAGTGTTACCACTCAAGAGTTTTTCTTTTTTGTTTAGTCAGTCCTTATTGGTATCATGTATTTTATACAGTACTAGATCTGACCAAAGGGCTGAAGAAATCTGAAGATATAATGGTCGAATTGATCAATTCCAGAGCCACTAAAAGTGAATTTCATAGCCCTCTTGTTTTACTTTTGTAGCAGTAGTATTCTTTAGGGCTAGAGGCATGCGTGAGCGATTTACTCAGATAATTCTTTCATTGTAGATGATTGCTGTCCTAGTGGATAAGATGATTCGTACGCAGATTGTTGACTGTGCTGCAGTAGCAAATTGGATCTTCTCTTCAGAACTGTCTCGTGACTTCACTAGGTAATGTGAATTATTTCATTAAGTTTGTGCTCTCTGAGAATTGGTATTCATATGGTCTCTTATACATGAGCTCTAAAGAAGTCGATATTAATATACTAATGTTCTACGCTAATAGGATCAGACATAGCAAAAATTCCTAGACTGTGCAAATATACACAGCCAGTTAGGTTGCACTGTTTCTTCGGACATACTCATTGAGTTGAATCAGGACTAAAGCAGTCAGGTGGAAAGCTACTGGAAAGAAAACCAGCAAGAACTGTCTACATATTGGGGTCACAGATGAGATTCAGGAACAGTGCTAGCTTCAGTGGGGATGAGACCAGGAATGCACACCTGGAATTAGGAGGGATGGGGCAAGCCCTGTAGGTATCATGATGCCTGGGGGTGGGGGCATTCTCTCACTGCAGTCAGAAAATCCTAGATTTATCCTATTAAGATTCATTCTGTACTCAAGGAAAGAAACATTTCACTAAGTTTGGTTCTTAATTGGGAAATTTCTTAGGCTTTATATTTGTTCAGAATTGGAACAGCCAGAATTGACACAAAATAGGAAAAAAGAAAATTACTTGCAAAGACATAAAACTGTCACAACCTTTACCTTCTCTAGGGCATCTGTTCTTGCCAGAGGACACTAGTCTCTGAATATATACTGAATCCAGAGGGTGATGGGGTGTCATCTAAGGTTGTCATACCAGCCAAGTTGGCCCTCCCAAATGAAGACAACAGAAAGTCGTTCTCAGATCTGTAAACTCCCAGACAGCTGACCGCACAAGTGTGTTTCACTGTTATCCTGAATGATTTACATTTTCAGCTCATCCTTACTCCACCACCACACAGGAAGTTTCACTGGTGTCTTCATTTTATGGACTAGAAAGGTGTTGCAGTTGCTTCAGTAACTTGCCCAGAGCCTTCCCCTTCCAGAGTTAAAGTGCTCTACTATGCAGGAGAAGGACATGTCCTGATATTCTAGACACAGAGTTTTATGACCAAACAGGTTTTACTAGCTTTCACTTAAACTATCACCTGGGTCAAAATTTGTAGAAGAAAATACAATTACCCTTGAACAACACAGGGGTTCAGGTCATTGACCCTCCCAGTGGAGTCAAAAATCTTCATGTAACTTTTGAATCCCCAAAAACGTAACTATTAGTACCCTACTCTTGACTGGAAGCCTGAATTATTAATATAAATAGTTAATTAACATACTTTGTACATTACATATACCATATACTGTATTCTTATACTAAAGTAAGCTAGGGAAAGAATGTTACTAAGAAAACCATAAAGAAAAATACAGGGTGGCCATAAAGTTCATATGCAGTGTAGTGTGCAATTTAAAATTGTGCATGAATTATGGCCACCCTGAGAAGTAGATTGTCTAAAGGTCTTCATCCTCCTCATTTTCATCTAGGGAAAAGAGATTTGTCTTACTGTTTCAGGAGTGGCAGTGGGGAAGAAAGTCCATGTGTAAGTGGGCCTGCATAGTTCAAACCCATGTTGAAGAGTCAACTGTATTAGTCTGTGCTGCATCCTGGCATTGGGAAACCTAGTTATAGATACAAAAGTAGCTAAGCTACTTAAGAAATATAAACCATTTATTCAACATTTTAAAGTACCTACAAAGGTGATCCTGGCATTTGAGTTGTTTGCTGATAAGATAGCACATATATAAATAATTGCACGTGAACTTTATGGACATCTCGTATTTATCTCATTCTTAGAGCCCAGCAGTTGATAGCTGTTACCAGCTAGTGGGTTTCTTAAACGTTCTAAGAGAATTTTCTGTGTGTAGTGTAAGCCATGTCTAACAAGCCGTTTTTACCAGCTTGAGAAAATACCAACATGTAGTTTTTACACTTAGAAGAGAAAAAATGTATTTCTTTTCCTAATGATGGTGTTTGTTAGTTTGCCTTGTCAATTCAGTGAATATGTGCACAGTGTATGTGCACCTTCTATGTACACATACATCTAGTAGAAGGTAGAAATAAGAAAAACGACAAGGACACAGCACTGCCCTCAGGGAGCTCACCTGAATATAATGGGTAGAGATAGATACTTGCACAATTTACAATAAGGAGCAAGTCATGAGTGTTGCAGGAGAAATGTGACTAATTTTGTCCAAAGCATAGAAGGCTATTGCAGCCCTTAAGAAAGACTAGGTTATAAAAGTTGAGAGGTTTTATTATCTGTAAGTCTAGTTTGACATAACTAATCAAACGCCACTATTGCTTTAAGATTGTTTGTTTGGGAAATCTTGCACTCGACAATTCGTAAGATGAACAAACATGTTTTGAAAATCCAGAAAGAACTAGAAGAAGCAAAAGAGAAACTCGCAAGGCAGCACAAACGGGTAAGTCTTTTGTTGATCAGTAAATGGTTAAAAGATATAACAGAAACTCTGGAGAATATTCAAAGTCCACTACCTTGATGGCAGTTTATTTTTCTGAGTCCAAATAATACAGAGCTATTTGCAAACGTGGAGGAAGGAGTAGGTAGTATGCCGTGTGCTGTATACTGCATGATGAACTGTTTAGGAAGCTGCATACTTTGCTTTTCATAGTTCACCATCTCTGAGTTGGTCAGCTTCATGTCTGCACTTTCCAGAAGGGAAAAGGACACTTGTATATAGGGAGAAGATTGTAAATAACTTATAATTTTTTCAGAATTTTGGGGGGAGGGATGTGGGATTCCTAAGTTTACAAAATGCTTTTCATAGTAAAAAGTTTAGTCGTTTAACTATTTTGGAGAGAAGCAGTAAATTGGCTGCATTCTGTGACTGAACATAATACTACTGCTATTCTTCCCGATAGGATTTTCCACTGTTACTCATATTTACCAGAGGAGAAGGTAAAAACAGTCTTTATTCAAAGCTTTAGCAAATCTTAGTGCGATCTCCATGTAGACATGCATATTTGCATATATGGATGTAACATATTCATAGACTTAAAATACTGCAAATAAACCATGTCATCCCATTTTATAGTACAGTAGAACCTCCATAGTTGACCACATCCATGCATTGACCACTTCCTTGAGTTGACTTAATTTTCATAGACCAGACATGCACCACATGTAATCAATGGAAGTTTCTTATGTTGACCACCTCTGTATGTTGACCAGTTTGTTAACAGTCCCTTGGGTGGTCAATTTGCAGACATTCTATTATATATGAATTGAGACTAAGAGAAGTTAAGTAACTTGCTCAAGGTTGCATAGCTAGTAAATGACAGCCAGGTTCTGACCCAGGTCTGTCAACTTCAGAGTCTCTGATGCCATACCTGTTCCAGAAATGTGCTGTCCAGTACGGTAGTCACTATCTGCATGTGACTGTTTTAATTTAAATTACTTAAAATTAAATACAATTTAAAATTCAGTTCCTTTGTCACACAACCACATTTCAAGTGCTTAGTAGTATTGTGTCTCATGGCTTTGGTTACAGGCATGACATGTAACCTGTGGTTACAGGTTATAACATGTCACTTTGCAAGAAGGTCTGTTAGGTAATATGGCGCTACAACTTTACTTTAGAGTGATGTTAGGAAAAGATAATCATGTACCTACATACCTAGAACATAAAGTAGACCTCATAACAGGTGCTGTTTAGAGATAAGAAGCCAAATTCTATAAAATCAGAGAGGAGATTCTGAGGAAGCTGTCAATAGCTAGGGTGGCTCTTAGCATTAGAGTATTATCTAGAAGGATTATCAGGCTTTCTAGGTTTAGTGATACCACTTTCTTGCTGAAAAGACCTTGGTATATATCACACCTAGAGCCACACTTTACCACTTTATGGCTAGGTGATACTGAGAATATCATCTAATCTCTCAGCCTATTCCCTTCTCTGTAAAATGAAGGTAAGCCATGCCTTTCTTTTACCTTTTTTTAAAAAACAAAACAAATGCTATAAACTCTTCAGGAGGAGCTGGGAGGGGATACTAAAGCTCTCTAGGGGGTTATTGGGCTTACCATTCGTTGCCAGTTTTTTTGTTTGTTTGTTTGTTGCCCAGGCTAGAGTACGGTGTTGTCATTATAGCTGAAGTAGCAGGGTCTCCAGGCATATACCACTACACCTGGCTAAATTTTCAATTTTTTTTTTTGTAGAGAAGTGGATATAGCTGATCTCAAACTGTTGGCCTCCCAAAGTGCTAAGCCTATAGGCATGAGTGACTGTGCCCAGCTTCCAACAGAGATTCTTAAGCAGTCCACTTTGAATTATTCCGTGTCAGTTATAATAATTTCTAAATTATGTTAGGGATTGGCAACTTGTGGCTCATGAATTGCAAAAGGGCCTGGACAGCTTTTCCGTATGACCCATTAAGGAACAAAAGATTAGTACGCCGCCTCCCTATTGTTACTGTTCAGTTAATCAAAATAGTGATATTGAGCAGCTAAGAACCCCACCACTGTTACCGAGAGAAGTACCACTAAATTTCTGTAACCTAGGTAAGTACCCATGGAACCTTTGAGTGAGAAGACCACGTCTCTGAACCACAGCTGGGCTTTGAGGGGTGTGGCAGGGGGGTGAGGGAGAATGTCACTACAGTGTAAGTCTTCAAAGACTGTCTGACCAGACACAATAAAATCCTTCCCCTTGTTTGATGGGATTTAGAACACTGGAGTTAAATGTTATTTTCCTTTTGTCCCTTTGCTTTCTGTAGCGAAGTGATGATGATGACAGAAGCAGTGACAGGAAAGATGGGGCTCTTGAGGAGCAAATAGAAAGACTGCAGGAAAAAGTGGAATCTGCTCAGAGTGAACAAAAGAACCTCTTCCTG
Source organism: Otolemur garnettii (assembly GCF_000181295.1). Classification (NCBI taxonomy): domain Eukaryota; kingdom Metazoa; phylum Chordata; class Mammalia; order Primates; family Galagidae; genus Otolemur; species Otolemur garnettii. Next base: position 2,396,805 of record NW_003852409.1, read on the forward strand.
GTCATATTTCAGGTATCTGGCTTAGGACATGGACATGTAAAAGGAAAGAATGTATTTCTTTAGTATTAAAAAATGTTATTTTTAATCATAAAAGGAATACATGCACATCTATAGAAAAGTTTGAAAGTATAAAAATTTACAAGGGAAATAAAAGCCCACCACTTGGAGGCAACAATGTATACCTCTTGAGTTGTGCTGTTTATTTAGCATTCTTTCATGAACATTCTCCACGCTTTAAAAAGAATCGTGGGTTGCTTCTGTTCGGTAACTTTTTCATAGTTAGGCATTCCCTGCTGTTGATCATTTGGATAATTGAATATTCTTGTGCAGAGATCCCTGTTAACACTTCTGAGTATTTCATTAGAATAGATGCTGAGAAGTACTACTACTAGGATAAGTGTGACATTAAAGATTTTATGTATTGCCAGAAAGGATGTATCAGGTCACATTGTTACCAGTCTGCTTTTCTAGATGGACAGTATGAAAGTGAAGAGCCCTTGTCATAAAGACAGAGTGGAACAAGCAATACTTTGAGGCCTCTCATTAATTTGTTTCTCAAGTATAAAATTCTCTCTCTAATAATTCTTTAACTTTGTTCCCCCTTTCCAGCGTTTTATCATGATCTTGACTGAGCACCTAGTACGATGTGAAACTGATGGGACCAGTGTGTTAACACCATGGTATAAGAACTGTATAGAGAGGCTCCAGCAGATCTTTCTACAGGTTTGTGGGAAACTTTGATTAGACAGTAAAAATCACAAAGATATATTCCATTTGAAAACTCCTTGTCAGATTTGTCAGGAGGTTAGGTAGTACCAGTAGGTACTTTAGTTCGTGTCCATTTGCTGCTATTGTCGCTCATCAGAATATTTAGACTCAACCCAGGATAATCTCTGTACCTTAAAAAAAAAAAAAAAAAAAAAGGCTTGAATTAGTTCTGTGTTACTTAAACTCCTAATGGCCATTTTCTGTGTCAGGAAGCTGAACTGAAATATATAATGTAGAGGAAAAAAATGCTAAGGGAACAGTAATTGGGATTATAAAAGTCCTTTAAAATCTAAGGATTCAGATGTTAACAGTGCCCACAGAAGCAAAGTAAACTCTCTGAGGTGTCCCTGCAAAAGCAAAATGCCAGCACCCACTCTCAGCTAGAGTAAGTTAAAGGTACATAAAAGAGTGGAGCTAATTTTTTATTATTTCAGACACTAACCCCCTGCCCCCTACAATTCTCATTTGTTTGTTTTAGGAAAGAGTGATTAATGCAGAAGTCATTTTTTTTTTAAGTTAAATTCTTTAAATTCTTTCCCTCTAGCTTTTATACTTATTGCCAGTTAAAAATCTTTAACAGCATGTAGTCCTGTAGGAATCTCCAAGTATATTCAAATCTACATAGAAACACATAGAAGAGAGTTTTTCATTTTCTAACACTTCTTAGGTTAGTCTTTAGGTCAAAATTTTACAAAATGTTTCTCTACTGTTGATATATAAAAGTATTAAAAATATAAAATACTAGTTTGTTAATTTTCCTGTATATGGCAACCTGCGTTATGTCCTGACTGAGGAGAGACCTAGCTGAAGCTAGTCTGTATTAGTAGTAGAAATACCAGGCAGGTGCTGCTGCCACTGCCAGACTTACATTTACCGATAATTTGGTAAGAGCTGGATTTTTTTAGTTGCTGAACATCCATTTTTCTCACTTTTCTTACATTTTCTTAATGTGGGGGTTTTCGGGAGCCTATTGTTCCTATCCGTGCTATTTGTCTCTGCCTCTTCCCACAGCCTGGGTGGGCAGCTGAGGGAAATATACAAGATTGCTTGCATGCTTTTTCCTGACCTGAACACCCCATTTTTCTCTGTCCACAGCATCACCAGATAATCCAGCAGTACATGGTGACCCTGGAGAACCTTCTTTTCACTGCTGAATTAGACCCTCATATCCTGGCTGTGTTCCAGCAGTTCTGTGCCCTGCAGGCCTAAGGGTTATTTTTCCCCCTCTTGTCAAGATTTTTTAAAAATATCTTAAAATAATTTGTCTTATTTTTGATGGCTTGAATGCTTGCTTTCTTGTAGTATCCTTTCACTTCTTAAAGGAAACAAAAGGACAGTGAAGTATATGACTTTACTTTTAATTGCTTCTAAAAAGGAAATATCAACTAATGACAGTAATGTGAAAACAGCCATGATGTATTATATAAACGATACAACTTTTCTGTGATCAATTTGGTATTTTTTCTTTTTAAGGCACAAAATAACTGATTTAAGGTATGTGATACATTAGAGGTCAAGCTTACATAGTATATAGAACTGATGGATTTGTTACCAAGTAGCATAGCCTTTGACAGCTTGTGGATAACTTAACATGGCTGAAATAAAACTAAAAGTATGTTTTTTAAACTGGGTATTTCATGATTTATCATTTCAGTGTACTTTAAAATTGATGGTTTCTTACTGGAGGTGTATTCCATTTGAAATTATGTATTTAAAGTATTTTTCTTAAGTAATGAAATAGTTCCCAAATTTGTCTTAACATAAATCACCCAGGAATCTTTTTAAGAGTTTAAACCACACTATATGGAGGTGGACCACAGGCATCATCATTAGGAGTTAAAGCTCGCCCAGGTGATGCCAAGTTTGGTAACTATTATCTTAGAGCAGTGGTTCTTAACCCGTGTGGGTCATGACCCCTTTTTAACAATGAAAATACATTGCAGCATTAGGAAGGTTGAGAACCACTGTCTTAGAGCACCTGGTCACTTCCTGTAGTCTCTGAGAGGGATATTCAAAGGGCATATAGTGAGTTAAACTAAGGCAAAACTAGAGGTAGATTGGCTAAAACTGGGATTAGATGTGGGTTTAGATTTTTTCTATGGCACCTGGTCCAAATAACTACTACTAATTCCTGAGCCTGTCTTCTATATGGTGTTGAGACTTAACTGAGTTAAATAATATACAAATGTCAGGAGTCATCTGACATTCCATATATCTAGGATTTTTAGACATTTTTCATTAAATCTTAGAATAAACAACCAATAATCCTAAAACCTCTCGTACTTATTTTTGTGCATTTGTACGACATAGATATCTTTTTAATTGTTAACGTCCTAAGTTTATGATACATTGTTTTCCATCTTTTGATATTTTCTTTGGTTTATCATACTTCTTGGTAGCTATAGAATATAGTCCACTCAATAGATGGGTATTCTCAGTATTTTTAAATGCCATGCCATTTAAGATGGGCTATATAATATTCAGAACAATCAAGGTTATGTGGCAAGTTACTAGCAGAAAGAGGAGTAAAACCCAGGGTCTTGGTTAGATATTATCTGTATACTGTTCCTAATTCCTATGGCTTACACATAGCCACAAACTACGTAATTACGGTTGACCTTTCAACACCAGTTTGAAAGCATAGGTCCACTTTCACACGAGTTTTCTGCCACCCCAGCCTACTCAGTGTGACAATAAGCATGAAGACCCTTATGATGACCCACTTCCACTAAATGGATAGTAAATATTTTCTTAACATTTCCTTGGCAGTGTTCTTTTCTCTAGCTTACTTTATTGTAAGAGTACACTATATAATATACATAACATATAAATGAAGTGTTTATCAATTCTTTGTGTTCAGTAAGGCTTCTAGTCAACAGTAGGTTATTAAGTTCTGGAGTAGTCAAAATTTATATGTGAATTTTTGTGTAGGCGGTTGGCACCCCTAGCCCCCTGCATTATTCCAGGGTCAACTTCAGTTTGACATGACTCCTGTCCTCAAGAAGCCAAAGAATAATCTCTAAGGCACTAGTAACTTAATTTGATCCAAACTGCCTTGTAATCCTTTGACAAGGTACTGCAAAGTTTGGCTAGTTATACTTGATCTACATTCTAAAGAGATTTGTAAGTTTACATTCCTTTTAACTGACCCTCCCTTTGTGTATAATGGTTGCTTCTAACAACTATTCATTGATCTGACTCTGCTCTGTTCCAGTCTAACAGGTTAGGTATATAGAAAATCTGAAGTAGGGATTGAATTTTGAAGAAATGAATATGAAGAACAAATGTAATAGTTGTTCTCCCCACTAATGACACACAGACAAAAGGATGGCATGTCACTGTACATCATACCTTGCAATACATTAATATTCTGTTAAATTCTTCTAATGCACTTTAAAATGCTTTTGTCAGAGGGAACATACATTGTTTTCCTAATCTATAATTATATCTAAAAATGCAAAGTGAAGAAAGACCTTGCCAACCTGTGGGTGGAACAGATTTGGCTGTCAGTGATATCTGACTACCTCGTTTAAAAAAAAAAAAAATCAAGACTTGAAAATGCATTAAACATTTCAATGCATATTTATGTAGAGAATATTTAGTAATCGTATCTCAATCCTAACTATTTGGCCTTGACTTGCTTTGATTTTGCCTTTCTCTCTCCGTCAGCTAAAGAGAAAAGTAAAAATGTATAGACTTCCTGTTTCTACTATTTGTCCTGTAGGGTAAAAAGTCATGTCAAATCATTTGAAAATTTCCAGTTCATCTTAACTTGTATTTATTTTTGTAAAAAAAAAAAAAAAATTACCTTGTAGTCAAGCTACTTTGTAATTCTTTTGCAAGACTCAAGAAAATTTTTCCAGCTAAACTTGGACCAAATGCTGCCTTGGGTGTTGAGGTTGTAGGTTGTAACTCCTGCCCTTATTTAGATAAGCATGGAAGCACGCTATCCTCTCTCCCAGGACTAGATGCTAACTAACCATAAAGCCCTTATCATGGTGCATCCTGGGCACCTGGTAAATGTTAGCAGTACTTAAAATAAACTTATTAGCACCTTCTTCGATGAATAATCAGATATTCAACCTCAAAGATAGCTGGTTTCCATCTTAATCCAACATTTGAAAAGGGCTGACTAGACATAATGTCAACTATAGTCATGTCTCTACCTCATGAGGATCAAAATAGTCCTAAAAACCCTGACCTAAATCTGGTGTTTGCCTTGGTCTCTTATTCTCCAATTTGTCATTTTGACCTACCACTTTTGAACCTGCACTTACTTATCTCCCATCCCTGCTGTAAAAAAGCAGTCACAATCCTGACAGACCTGATAATCTGTGTACTACCAGGCCAGCTAAAACTTTAGCTCTCAAGCCATAATATATGTGATTATTACTTAAGCATTATTTATGTGCATATATTTAATTCACTTATGAAGACATCATGTTTTAGGGAATTCTGAACAGGACCAATCTAAATTTCCTTTATTTAAGTATAAAATTCTATAAAATGGATCACTGAACTAAAAATCACATTTTTTCATATGTCAGTTCATGGCCACATGTAGTACAAGTCTTCCGGTACGTGTCATCGTCTAGGTTTTCTTCTGGTCCATATTCATGTTGATGAGCAATTGTTTCCTTTTTCCACAAACTGCTCCTTACTGCTCGCCGCAATTCTAAGAAAAAAGTTTTTCAGAGGTGCTATTTAGCTGAATCCAAAAATAAATGCATCAGTCTTTCAGTCATGTGTGCATCTAAACCCTGTTTTATGACCTTAGTTTTCTAACAAATCAAAATTATTGTAAGCTTACTTTCGTACTTCACCAGCTTGGCCAGTGAAACTGTTCAAGTTGGAATAGTATAAAATGAGATTGAAATGGGTATGTGGGTTAAAAGAACAAAATTCAGAAATGAGAGGAGTAACAAATGGGTACGTTTAGACACATCTGACTTCAGATACGAGGGTGCCAGAGTAGGAAAGGGAAGTCAGTTAAGATAAGTAAGAAGTACTTTTAGCTCTGTGTTTGTAAGTCAGGAGCTACTTCTGTAAGAGGTAAGCCAAGTTCTGCTTGCAAGAAAACTAGAAAGCCAAGAACTCTATGCTGATGTGTTTTCACCTTAGAAAATGTGCTCATGCCAGTGAACTCCAAAGAATACTAAGAGCTGGAAAGAAACATAAAGAGTTTTTGTTTTACTTCATTTTATTTTGCAGGTAGGGAAACTCAGCAAAGATAGCACTCAAACCCAGGTCATCCTATTCCAATGTCAGGAGCTTTTTCTGCTTCCTAATTATGCTAGAGTCTTTGAAAACAACTAAGTCAAATCATATTTTCAAAGTTCACATTGGGTATTACCTTAAGAAGCCAAACACTTAGTGCTAATTGTAACTTAACAAGCTGGTAACATCTCAGTTTCTACTTTAATGAATAAAAAGCAACAGTAATTGTTTACATTTCTGTTCTCACCAGTGATCCACCAGCTCACCACTCACTGTCTTGGACAGTAGCACTACCTGAGATAGGTGAGGACAGCTGAATAAATACCATGGATAAATATCAATAAACACCAAGTAATCACATTTCCCAAATCCATTTAAGATGTATGATAAGTAGGTCTTTGATACTATGAATAGTATAAAATACTTATTTTTCCCCCCTGAGAAAGAGAGTCTCACTTTTCTGCCCTTTGTAGAGTGCCGTGGCATCATAGGTCATAGCAACCTCAGTCTCTTGGGCTCAAGCAATCCCCTTGCCTCAGCCTCTGGAGTAGCTGAGCTGAACTATAAGCACTAGCTACAATGCCCAGCTGTTTTAAGAGATAGGGTCTCGCTCTTGCTCAGGCTGGTCTCAAACTGCTGAGCTCAGGCAATCCACCTGCCTTGGCCTCCCAGAGTGCCAGGATTACATATCGAGAGAGAAAAGCAAACACATGGGGGCATGTACCAGGGACTGTTCTAAGCACTTAACTATGTTGAATTTTCACAACCCTTTCAGATTAAGTGGAACTATTATCCCAGTTTCACAGATGAGAAAGCTAAGGCACAGAGAAGTTGCCCAAGATCAAGCAGCTAGCTGATGACAGGTACAGTCTAGCTCAGGTCTATGTTTGTAATTGTTAAGCTGAGCTACCCTTTTCACACACACCTCCAGGATAAAAAATACTTTGAGATTATTTTTAAACTTCAGAGCTTGAAATACACCTTTAGAGCAGTGTTTTTCATCTTTTTTACCTCAGGGCACACTTGAACCTGTAGTCAAAACTTCCATGGCACACTTAAATTATGTTGATCAAAAAAAGTTAAAAAGAATATACGATGATTTAATACCAAGGGGGAATGAGGGAGAGGGGAAGAGGAAGGGAAATGGGAGATCATGGTGCATGGCACACCTCTTGGGGGCGGGACACAATTATAAGAGGGACTTTACCTAACAAATGCAATCAGAGTAACCTAATTCTTTGTACCCTCAATGAATCCCAAACAAAAAAGATTAGGATCAAAGAGAATATACTTACTAGACTTTGAACTTCTTTTGGAAATAATTTAATTAATGATCTTTAAAATTTTTTGCAGCAAGTTGGTTGAAAAATCAATGCTCTGGGCTCGGTGCCTGTGGCTCAAGTGGCTAAGGTGCCAGCCGTATACACCTAAGGTGGCGGGTTCAAATCTAGCCCAGGCCCGCCAAACAACAATGATGGCTGCAACCAAAAAAATAGCCAGGCATTGTAGCGGGCGCCTGTGGTCCCAGCTACTTGGGAAGCGGAAGCAGGAGACTCGCTTGAGCCCAGGCATTGGAGGTTGCTGTGAGCTGTGATGCAACAGCACTCTACCCAGGGGGACAGCTTGAGGCTCTGTCTCAAAAAAAGAAAAGAAAATCAGTGCTCTGCAGAGTTTCCCGTTTTAGGGGGAAAGTCATGTGCACCCAGCCTCTAGTCTTGACTTCTGTCAGTCTCCTCTCATTCTGAACAACCCTGGCTTTTCTAGATTGTATCTGGAATGCCCTCTCTCCTTTTGTCATTTTGCCTTAGGACATTTTCTAAATAAAAAGATAAATGATAAGCTGACCAGAGCTACACAGATATCTCCTGTTTTCAGATAATAGCAGGAAGATGGTTCCTGTTTGGAGTTCCAATACCTGCTTTTCAACTGAGTTCTGTTGTTAGGTATTCTAGGCACTTGCCTACCCCACTGAGAAAACAGCTAAAAATTTGCACCCCAGTCATGCTCAACTAACTTCTCTACCTAATTTGAGTATCATGTGAAAGAAAGAAAAATTATTAACAATTTTTTTTTAGAAACACCCAAACTGAGCCTTCTGGCCATGACAGAACCTCAGGTTTTATACTGACTTTGACTTGTTCTTCCCATCCTTCAGCTAGTCTATCAAGCTCTGTAATAAAAAAGCCCTATCTCTAGGATTTACTAGACATTCCTAGAAAAACTTGTGTTGGAAAGTAAGGAAATATTTAAAAACTGATAGGTTTGTCTTTTTCTTGCCCTTCTTTCCTTTCTGAACATGAAGTAGAGCAAGTAAAGCAGGCATCCAGAGGAGGGTGGAGACAGCCCAGCAAAGGTGAGGCGAGCTACCCCAGAAGAGGGAGCACCAAGCGATGGTGAATTAATCACGTAGAGGGGCTTTGATAAGTTAACTATATTAAAGACGGTGGGAGCAAGGTTTCTCATTGCCAGAGAAGGGAGTTATAAATATGGGAGAAAACTAAAATGAACCCTGAAATTGTGGGTTAGAACTAGATGTATCAGTGTAAATTCAAGGTTTTTGATATATGTGTATGTGGAATACATACATACCCCAGAAAAGGGTTTTTTGCTAGAAACCAGGAGTGCTCCAAAAATGACATGTCAAAAGGACCTGAGCTAAAATTGGGCCAATTTGAGTACCAAAATAAGGACAGAAATGTACCAAAAGCCAGTGAAGAAAGATGGAAATTAATGGATGCATACCAATAATAAATAAATGGGGAAGGCTGCTGCAGAATGTTGACTGCCAACCAGCTGAATGCAGGAGTGCTGGAATTAGAAAACCGTTCTTGCCACCATTATACTAGAAACTGGTTCCAGCAAGAACCATCAGTGGATGGATGCTAGATGTCAGAGAAGTGTTCAGGACAAACAGCACAATTTCTTTTTCTTCATCAAATCAAAATTAGCACCATTGAAGGCTAACAGACACCACAGGCCTCCAACTGTGAGGCCCTGAGAAAGGCACACCACTCATGCACTGTCCCTGGCCTGAGAGGCACACCTTACAGCAAGCACCAGAAACACTCGCAAAGCCCTGAGGATGAAACTTTTCTTTCTTTTGGGTTTTTTTGTTTTGTTTTGTTTTTTGAGATAGTTTTATTTTGTCACCCTCAGTAGAGTGCTCTGGCATCACAGCTCACAGCAACCTCAAACTCTTGGGCTCAAGTGATTCTCTTGAATCAGCCTCCCAAGTAGTTGAGACTACAGGCACCAACCACACTGCCCGGCTATTTTTAGAGACGAGGTCTCCCTCTGGCTCAGGCTGGTAAGTTCAGGCAATCCACTCGCCTTGGCCTTTCAGAATGCTGGGATTACAGGCATGAGCCATTGCACCTAGCCCTAACATCTTTTTTCTTTTTGCAGTTTTTTTTTTAAATTTTTGGCTAGGGCTGGGTTTGAACCCGCCACCTCCGGTATATGGAGCCAGTGCCCTACTCCTTTGAACCATAGACACTGCCCCCTAACATCATTTTTTAAAAGGCTAGGCAGGTGGGGCACAGTAGCTAATGCCTGTATTCCTAGCACGCAGGGAGGCCAAGACAGGTGGATTGCTTGAGAGACCAGCCTGAGTAAGAGCAAGACTCACCACTAAAAAAAAAAAGCCAGGTATTTTGGTCACCTAGCACTTATAGTCCCAGCTACTCAGGAGGCTGAGGCAAGTATGACCTATGACACCACA
>NW_003852409.1:2408723-2414343 GCF_000181295.1 Otolemur garnettii
GTCCCAGCTACTTGGGAGGCTGAGGTAGGAGACTCGCTTGAGCCCAGGAGTTGGAGGTTGCTATGAGCTGTGATGCCATGGCACTCTACCAAAGGGGACAGCTTGAGGCTCTGTCTCAAAAAAAATTAAGTTAAATTAAAATAAAAAGGCTCAGGGACTAGATTACAGTGTCCAACCTGTGGACCATGTGTTGCATGCTGGTTTTTGTAAGGACTGATTTGGCTTATCTGTGGTGTTGGATATCACAAAAAGTATGCATGGACTTTTTTGTTTAGGGGGGGAGATTTTTGGCTGATCTGCCAAGTGTTTGTATATTTAATGTGTGACCTAAGACAACTGTTACCCTTCCAATGTGTGGCAGAGAAGAAAGGGTGGATACCCTATACTCAGCACCTGTTGCTCCGTAGCTAGGGTGCTGGCCACAGGCACCGGGGCTTGCGATTTGAATCCAGCCCAGGCCTGCCAAGCAACTGTTGCAACAACTACAACAAAAAATAGGCAGGAGAATCGCTTGAGCCTTAGAGTTTGCGGTTGCTGTAAGTTGTGACACCATGGCACTTTACCGGGGGCGACACAGTGTCTCAAAAATAAAAATGAAAGTGACTATCACTATGTATTATCCTTAAATGGTACAAATAAAAAGCTATAAAGGACACTGAAACTAGAAAACATTAAACAGACTGTATGCCAGATAATAGCATTATGTTAATGTTAAGTTTCTGGAGTATGCTCATTGTTCTTAATAGTATAGAAGACTGCCACTGTTTTTAGGAGAAACATGCTGACATATCAGAACCATAATTCTGTATTAACTTTTAAATGATTCATCAAAACATGTGTGAAATAGTAAAATATGGCATATGTGAGTATCTTAAAATTTTTTAAATAAAGATTAATAGTTTTTTCGTTATTACTTCATTTAATAACAACTTGAAAATTAGGAAAGTAGAAATCAAATATCTACTGCTGGGAATGAGAAAAGGGGAATTGAAAGTTAAGACTTCCAAAGAGTGAGGAAAAGTCATACTACTCCTATGTAGTACTAAGAGCCTGAGGGAGACTGGAGATAAGACCATGGTTTAGCATGTTACAACCTCCTACTCCCACTGGCCTAGAAATAGGTAATGCAGAGAGCTGTTACCTAAGGACTACCTCTCTTGGAAATTTATAAATACAGTATTGTTCATGATAACCAGTTTTTGGTTGTTTTTTTTTTTTTTTAGAGACAGAGTCTCACTTTGTTGCCCTCAGTAGAGTGCCATGGCATCACAGCTTACAGCAACCTCCAGCTCTTGGGCTCAAGTGATTCTCTTGCCTCAGCCTCCAGAGTAGCTGGGACTACAGGTGCCCGCCACAACGCCCAGCTATTTCATGATAACCAGTTTTGCTACTGGTATCTTTAGGGACTGCTTATACTTTTTACCTAAAAAAAGTTTTCCCCTAAATCCTTGTTTCAATGAAAGATTTATTTTTTATCACTCTAAAGCTTATATTTAGTTTAATATCTTAACTTTGCAAAAGAAGCCATACATATTCAAAGAAACTCATTGCTGCTTATGAGGTAAACTTGTAAGAGCTTAAGGGGGACCAGATACTTCTAAATACCTGATGGAAGGATAGAAAGTATTAACGTGGGGCACCTGTTGCTAAATGGAGGTAAATAATTATAAGGAAAAGACATAATATATGATGCTTTGATCTTGTTTTGTCCTTTATAAACTTAAAACAGAATAACTGAGAATAGCACCCCAAACTCTCCTGAGGGAAGCCCCCAGTAGCCATAAATACAGCTAAAGGCCCAGAAGAGAAAGTGTCCACATTTAGAAGAGTCCCCCAGCTGGGATTTTCTTACCTATCTGTTTTGGAGGAGAAGTGCACAGTAACAAATAATGAAGATTAATTTATTTTCCTTTTTTTTAAAGGATAACCTTTACCAGTACTAAAGTAGAGAAAGCCTTATCTCACCGTATTTGTGGAAAGGAGCCATGTAGACCCAAAACATCCTGTATATTTGACCCATTTCAAAGTTCTCATCCAAAATCATAGCCAATGCATACTGCAGTTTTGAAAGCTAGTTAAACTAAGCAGCAGTGATAGTATCATTTCTACTTTTGCCTTCTTGGATCTAAGAAATCTGTAACAATGCAAATTCATTGACAAGAAAATTCTTGTTTTTCATCTTGTTTATTTGTATGTACTTTATACTATTTATAATTTAATTTTTTATAGTAAGATGACTTCTTGAAATTGCTAAAAATAGGAGATAACATCCTAAAAGCAGGTAAATGAAATCTCTTACCTTTCCATAAAGAAGTCAACTTTGTGTCAGCTTCTTTGTGGATCAAAATCAGAAGACCAAGAGGAACCAGGTTCCAATTTCTTTTCAACTAAAACACTTACAGACTTGCTTTTATTCCTGTCTGTCCTGAGCCAATGGCACAGTGAGCTCCTTGTTTCTAATTTCTAGTGTCTACTCCACTCTCAGCCCTCTGTGGCCTAGACAGGAGGACAGGAACATCCACCAACCTCTAAGTAAATCTGAAGTAAAGTAAAGAAGAAGCCCTAATTAAAGAAGGCATCAGTCATGCTGACCTCGCTGCACATTCAACACCAGAAGACAGTGGAGTAATGTTGATAGAACTGAGAGAAAAAACCCAGGTATTCACAGCCCCCAAAACACTCTAACTTGTAAAGACTTGGAAAGAGACCCGTTCATGTAACACTGGGAAAACTTTCCTCAAAAACAAGAAATAAAGAAACCAGTCCTAAGAGATCTAGTTCTGAAAAATTTCAGGGCAACTTTGAACTCTTCAAGGATAAGGAAAATCCACAGTACCATGTCTGGTGATGAATAGCAGCAATTTAATATAGTGAGGAAAAAAGCCAATATATTTAAGTTTGTATTTCCTTTAAAAAGTACCAATGAAAATTTGGTAAGTCTTTTTTAAAAGTTCAGTTCATACTAATATTTAATACATAAGCTTATTTTAATAGAATTTGTATTTAAAAAATGAGATGACATGGATGCTACACTCTTTTATTCTGTCAGTTAAATTATAGGAAATTAGTTACCATTAGATGACATCGTGACCAAACTACAGAATCAGTATCTAGATCATCCTCCTTTTAAAAAATATTTTATCACTATGCAGACATAAATTTCTAATTAATACTTATCCTTTTATCCATATATTACCTGCCTCAAAATACCATCTGCAAAGTGGTTTAAGGAGGCAGCAGAAAGGGAAGAGTGGAGGTGATTTCAGGTGCCTGGGGTTTACAAATACCCTAGACTGATATATAATTAAAGCTCTAACTATGCCCTCCTTTTTCACACCTCTTAAGATGCCTTTTTGTCACCTTCTTTATCCTTCAAGGCTCTCCTTGCTACTCGAAGAGAAAACAGGCTACTGTGGGACACTGAAAAGATGAAAGAAAAGGCTCAAATTCAATAGACATCTTTCTAAATCTTCTCAATCAATCCTTGCTAGTATTTTTTAATATTACATATGGCAGTGGCTAATCTGGGGAAAATTCTTCAATGAAATGCTCTTATATAACTGTAGTTTGCTGTCAGAAACCTCTATAAAGCCACACAAGAGTGCTTACCATACAACTCAGGAACTGAGTAACTATAACTCAGACAAAGATGTACATAGGATGTTTATCATGGGGTTGCCTTGACAAACTGCATAAATGTCCAACAGAGCCTTTTATACAAAAACTTTTAAAAGGGTCTATGCATTAAAAAAAATTGGAGGAAAAGACTTTAAAATGTTGCTAATTATCTCTGAGTAGTAAAATAATGAGACGAGAGTTCTTTGTAGTTTTCGAACTTTTCTGCACTGTACTTGAGTTATACTGGTAATGAAAAGGGGAGAAAATTCTTCACAGTGAGAAGAAACAAGGGAAGCTTACATTCAATTTTTTGTTTTGATTTTTTGTTTGTTTTTAAGACATCTGAGTTATGCCATTAAACTTCCAAAACCTCTTCTAAATTCTAAAAACACATATGGCCAGGACATTCATTTTAAATGAATTTAATGCAAATATAAGCCAATATATATGCAAAATACATGCTGTCTGTACACACCTTACACCACAGTGGGACTCTACATAATTACTACACGAAGAACATTCATGTTTACCCTTTTAAAACTCTTCAGGGAGTCTGTGTACAGCAGAAAGCACCTCTTGTGCTCCTGCAGCCTCCTGTGCTCCTCACTACCACTCAGTTCATACTGGAATGGACCTATCACTATGATTTTAAAGTGTCTCTCCTGACAATCTGTGACTCCAACATGTACCCTGGCACAGTACCTGGCACATAATTGACACTCAGTAAATACTAGGTGCCTTGGTGTATGGATGGATGAACAGATAGGCTTACAGACAGAGGAACACATTAATGGATGGATTCAAGGTAAAATCAGCACAGAGAAAGTTTGACAAGGAGATGAACAGCAGCCTGCAGAGACAGATGTGTGGATAGAGGAATGACTGTACTTCACGAAGACTTGCGGTCAAGAAAGCCTGATTACAACTCAGTAACTACTGACGTAGCAAGTCATCCCACCTTTCTAGGCCTTTTAGTCATATGTAAAATAAAAGTGATCGGACTAGCTAACATCAGCAAGTTCCTTCTGCGGCTAAATTATGAGTAAGAGACTTAAGACGTGGGTCTTTTTTTTTTTTCATTTATAGCAGTTAGAGAGGTTTGTTGGTAGGTATCTGTTTTTTACAACATTGTTGATCACATTTAAGACTTAACTGATGCCAGATTCTTGACCAGGGAGGATACCACCCCAGATCCTAACACTGTCTCTACATAAAAACTTGATTAACTGTAAGATGACAGTTTACATGCTTTGTAGAAATGTGGTACTGTGAGACTTGGACTAAGCCTCAAACACATGTACTGAAGACAAATTTCATTTTTCAACCTTTAAAAATACGGATTCCTATCTACTGATGACACGTTTTTAAATGGGAGGAATCCAGCTAAAGGCTTTTTGCAAAGTGTTAAAACACACTCCTCCATCATATAAAATGTAGCCACTTACCTTTGACTTTTTTATTGAACTTCTTCTGTTTCATTTTTTCTCGGTTTTCCTGTCGCACTTCCTTTGCTTCCTCCAATGCTTCCTGACTACCCCAAACTTCAAGAGACCTCTTCACAATCTGCAATACAAAACCTATATTTAAATTAGCTGCGATTCAGAGTTGCAAAATATTATAGTTATACTTATCAAACCCACAAATAACAAAGAATAATCTAACTTAAGTACAAATTTATACATGCTTATTTGAAATTTAAAAGGTTTCAAATATTAATGACAAGAAACAATGCTAATAAAACATCTAAACCTATTAAACTCTTAGTAAACGTAATACATGCTAAATTTAATTATAAATAGAAAAGTTGTCCTCTGACCGTATTGCTGTCACAGGAATCAACAGAAATACATGTGGTCTGGGGGTCTGATGAATTTTGGAAGGCTCACCAAAGAAAGTGTGTCAGCGTAGAGACAGACCTAAACATGAGGTCATTTCCAAAAATCTCCAGTGATAGGGAATCAGCAATTACAACTCATCTGCTTCTTTTTTTTTTTTTTTTTTT
>NW_003852409.1:2414502-2417343 GCF_000181295.1 Otolemur garnettii
CTGGCTATTTTTTGGTTGTACTTGTCATTGTTGTTTGGCGGGGAGAAATGCAGAGCTAAATACTTTTGGTATCTAAATGACCTAAAATGTTTTCATTCTAGTTTGGACTATAAACATCTTCACTCTTTGTAATATTTACTTAGATTCTAAGAGAATAAGAATTATGCTCAGGGTATCTCTCATAATACGCTACAGGTACCAAAACATCAATCAGTATAGCCAAACTCAAATTTCTTCTTAACCTAATAAGGTGATATACTTGCATTTCATAAATTCTAAGATATCACATTTCCCACAATTGAACATCCTTGAAAATGCTACATCACCAATGTGTTACTAGTACTTTAACAACTCTAAATCAAAAAGTGGTTCAGAAGAATTGAACTCTGTAAATAATTTTAGGAATATCTTCATTTGTTTGCATCTTCCCTACTGGGTATGTATAAGTATGATACATGACAAAAAACTACAATAAAGTCTACTAGCACTATTTCTCTGAGTATAAAATAAAAACATCAAGTGAAAAACATACAAAGGTTGGTTTAATGAGCATTTTCAATGGTACATAAAACAATGGTGCATCTTCTAATCAATAGTCTTATGCATATTTAATAAAATTCAGTACATGTTTTGTTTTACAAGGTGGCTTCTTAATTTTATTTGAAGATAAGGTATTTTCTAGTATATTCGGACTTAAATTGTGCTCTAAAACAATGCGTCCAAATATTCAATACAATGGCACAAAAGAATATTACAATATTTATACTATGCTGGGGTAGATACAGGATGCTTGTGACAAAGCAATTTGCCTGTGTGCTAGCAGCCCCAGCCACTAAGTAGATAACTATCTGGGCATATGTGCAACCCATTTGCAAAAGGAGAGTTGAGAAGATCTGCTCTGAGATATACTAGTGTTACATGGACACCTGATAGCATTCCACATAGGTATTTCTCAAATAGAGTTAGATTTTAGGTATTTGTGAAATTCCTGAATTTTTTTTTTCAAGATAAGTAAAGGCAGGGGTGGAGAGGCAGAGGAACGGGGTGTGACACCTGTCCCAAACTGTACTTCTTATATCACCCAATAGTTGTTCCAAAGTGCCATACCGAAAAGTGAAATATGAAAACATGACGCTATTAAATGTCATTATAAATGGCTCTAACTCATGCAAAACAAGAAAAGGGAAAAGAATCCTTTTCTCTGTCTGTCAGGAAAAGCTAAACTAATTATAACCAGTTCACTGTTAAAACTTTACTGAACCAGAGTTTAAAATTAGTAAACAAAACTTATGAAAGACCTGTAGTTTTAAGTAGAGTTTCATATCACCCCATTGTGAATGATGAGGATTCTTCTTCACAATAAACTTAAGAGCTGGTTCTCTTTTTTCTAAATCACAGTCTTTCAGAAGGTATTCCTGTTTTGCTTCTGTTTTGGTTATAAGCTTGTGTTTATCATCGGCATCTCTGCAAAGAGATTAAGTCTGTTATATAAATTTGTTACTTAAATAAAGTTTTCAAATAGCCCAGCAACCAAAGGGTATGCACACCAAAAGGCACAAATAAAATACCTTTTCCTGAAACTCTCAAGGTTAAATTAAAATTCTAACAGAAGAGTATTTTATCTTTTCTATACTGTATTAGCAGCAGATCCATATCATTTAACAACTTAATAATCTTTTTAAAGTCTCTCTTATTCTAGAAAGGATTTGAAATGACTTATAAAAGTAGAGCAAATACATATAAATGAGAACAAAGACTCAATGAGAAAGAAAACATAAATTGAAGGATAAAGTCAAGACAGGCAAGAAGTAAGAAAAAATATGCAAGATCCAACCACCCCAACACAGTTCAGTTTCCAGTTTGGCTCTAAGCTTTTTCAAAACCAAGGTAAAAACGGAAACAAAGTCAATCACATGTTTCTTCTCATGTGTTTGTTCTAAATCTATCTGCCAGGTACTATTCGAGGCAGGAATATAGCAGAGAATAAATAAGTTTGATTTTAATGAAGCTTACATTCTAGTTAGGAGAGAACCATCATCTAACAAATACAATATTGACAGGTAAAAGTGCTATAAGGAATATAAAGCACAGTAAAAGCAACAGAAATTTTCAGATAGCCTGGGTAATCAGAGAAGGTCAATGATGAGGGGACATCTGAACAGAATCCTTAAAAAGTCTGCATAGCTAGAGAAAGAACATCACTATCAAAGGGAATAACAAGAGCAAAGGCTCCAGGGCAGAGTGTACTTGGAGCTCCCACCCAGAGGGCCAGCATAACTATAACAACTAAAGTAAGTGATGGTGAGGAGTGGTGGGGGATAATGTTGGAGACAGGGAGGGCCTTGTAAGCAATGGTGAAGACAATTTTGCTCTAACTGGGATTAGAAACCACTAAAAAGTTTTAAGTGAAATGCCATATGAAGAGGAGACTCCAGGCAAGCAAAACAGGGGAGGCAAAGCCCAGTTAGCACACTACTGCAGTGATCCCCAAGCAAGAGCTGATGATGGCCAAGACTAAGGTGAACAGATTTTAACATTGGTAAAGTGGGACACCATTAAGGGGGGGGGCGTGTTCTTAATTAAAAATTTGGTCTATATGGAGCAACAAAAATTTTCATAGAACGCAAAAATAGTATTGTAATATATATTTTTTAATTTCAACGTAAGTACAATTTACAAATATAATACATTAAAAAATATGTATAGTATTATTTTATTCTTTGGCATATTTCTCTTTTGAGTGAATTTTTTTTAGTAGATTGCTGTCGTTGTTTAAAAGGTCATGAAATTTTTCACAAGAATTTGTTAAATTATATTTCACACATAAAATGGCTTTCAAAG
>NW_003852409.1:2419488-2421954 GCF_000181295.1 Otolemur garnettii
AAATATCAAGTCCAAACAGATATAACTATTGTGTTGCTCTCCTCAACCAATATGCAAACATTAGTATAAGAATACCATCAAAATAAAATATGTACCTGCAGTTATCACAAGTTGCCAAATCAAAGTGGTTCATAAGATAAGAATCCATAAATTCTTTTCCACATTCTTCACATATTGTATAATCAAATTCCATAACAGGTCCTAAAGAAAGGAAAATGTATTATTCAAAGTTTCTTTTTTGTGACTAATGCAATATATTTTCCTCTATTTTATTAGCTTAGCATCATGTATTTTACACCTGACATAAATGTATTTAAGTAAAAGACAAAATAAAACCTTGATTCAGTTATCTTATATTTATCTAAAAAATTCTTAAAACAGGGAAAAAATAAAAGAAAATGTATAAGGAAAAAAACCCTAGCAATTCAACAAGTATTTCTGAACCCAAAAGGTCCTTGTACTATTTACAAGAAATTACCACAAATTCAGTGGCTAAAACAACACAAATATACACACCTCTAGTTTAGTCTAACATGGGTCTTCAGTGGGCTAAAATCAGGGTGCTGGGAGGGCTACTACCTTCCTCTGGAGGTTTTAGTGGAGAATCCACTTCCTTGCCTTTTCCAGCCTCTAGAGGTCACTTGTATTCCCTGACTTGTGGCCCTTCCTCCATCTTCAAAGCCAGTGACGGTGGCTTCTCACATTGCCTCACTCACTTCTTCCATAATCGTATGCCCCTCTGACTCTCTTGTGCTGTCCTCTTCCACTTTTAAGGAATCTCCTTGATTACACTGGTCCCACAAGCTTAATCTCCCCATCTCGAGGTCTTTAACCTTAATCACATCTGCAAAGTCCCTTTAGCTATGGTAAGGTAATATATTCACAAGTTCCAGGGCAATTAGGACTTGGACATCTTTGGGGACCATTGTTCTGCCTACCACAATTCTCAGGAAAGTACAAAAGAGATTAGCCCTGGAGGGAGGGAGAGGAGTGATCTGTGTACAGACAGGGAAGCAAAGCACCAGCACAGAACGTGGCAAACAGCAATAAGAGCAAGGCAGCAGTAGAAGGGAGACAATACGAAAGTCACTTCCAAACGGGAAAATCTTTTCTTCCTCCAGTCTATATCCTACCAACAAAGCCAAGCAGCTTCTTCTTTATCCGTCTCAATTAATGGATTATAAACTCCTTGAAGGGAGAGACTGTATTTAACCATGCATCCTCAATACTCAGCACAGAAACCACTTAAAGTTTTTAAGAACTTCAAATGCCTAGCTAAGGAAGTTAATTCCATAAAAACTGGTTCTCCCAGCAAGTCTTTAAGTTTTATTATGAAGTCTGTAGCTTGAATTGTCACTGCCCTAACTCTGAGAAATGCCACAATGTGCGGTAAGAAAGTGTTGTCATTTACTCACAGTTCAGCACATTCCTGTCACTGCCTCCCTTACCTTCCAACACAGGAATGTCTGCCAATACTCTACCACCCCTTAATCCCACTAATCTCCAAACTAAGAAATCAAAAAGATCACTCTTCTTTGTAGAATATTAGAGGAGCACAGCTATATACAAAAGAAAAAAACAGAAACTTTGGAATGGGGCTGGGGATAGTCAAAGTTGTATCTTTGAAAACTTTACTAGAATGTATTAGAATGAAGAGAAATTGTAGTCAGAAACATCAACTAGATGACTACTACACAGCATTATTAATCAAGAGCCATAAAATGTACCATTTTCTAATTTGAAAAATTCTTTTTAATGGGAATTTTTAAATATACGGAATGATGATTTTCCAACTCTATCACTCCCTTTTATATTTACCACTCAAACTGGCAGTCTACTATCAGCAAAAGCCTTCCCTCTCCCCCATTTATTTATTCATTGATTCACTCACTCACCTATCTATTTATTATTAATATAGACTTGTGGATTCTTATTTCTTTCTTTTTTTGAGACACAGCCTCGCTAGAGTGCCATGGCATTAGCCTAGCTCATGGCAACCTCAAACTCTGGGTTCAAGTGATCCTCTTGCCTCAGCCTCTTGAGTAACTGGGACTACAGGCACCTGCCACAACAGCTGGCTAATTTTTCTGTTTTTAGTAGAGATGGGGGTCCTACTCTTACTTAGACTGGTCTTGAACTCCTGACCTCAAACAATCCACTCACCTCGGCCTCCAGAGCATTGGGATTACCGGTGTGAGCCACCATGTCTGCCCTAAACCTAACCAGTTTTGACAAGTATTCCTCATATGTGAATTTCAAGACTTCTATATTGGCCAGCCTCTTTTGGAGGTGCCAACATCCTTCTTAAAATATAACACCCAAAATAAAAAAAAATGTTAACCCTTCAGGTCTCAGCTCCTGAAAACATCATTTAGTGAACATGCAACACTTATATTGTTGCAACTAAAGACTAGGTTTTTTTAAGCTATTAATATTACACTATTGGCTGTCAAACTTTTTTTTTTT
>NW_003852409.1:2422106-2476152 GCF_000181295.1 Otolemur garnettii
TTTTTTTTTTTTTGATTGCAGTTATTGTTATTCGGCAGGCTGGGGCTGGATTTGAACCTGCCAGCTCCAGTATATGTGGCTCGCACCCTAGCCGCTGAGCTACAGGTGCAGAGCCTGGTTGTCAAACTTCTGATCAAATAAAATGTTTTTATGTTTTTCAAAGAGTGTGAAACTATCCTCATTGTAAGGATATGTATAAGTAATTTACCAAGCCATTAATCTGAGATATGGACGTAACTGCCAGGTCTCCCTGTCATACTTTGCAAACTGCTTTGTTTTTCCAAACATAAGTAACAGAACGGCCTAAATTTTATCTCGTAGGTTCTGGCCCCTCATTTCAGACTATCAAGATAATTCTGAATATTTATTCTACCAGTCAGTATGTAGCTGTCACTGCCTATTACAAAACAACTTTGAGCTTCAATCCCTGAATACACCAACCACAAGTTAAATAATTATTTCTGGATGTACGGCTGTTTCTTTGATTTTTTTTTTTAATATACTATCAAGACTAAAATGTGCCATTATTTAGCATAAGCTTGCAAATGATTATGCATGTTATACAAAATAACCAATCTAGATACTTATTTCCTGGAAAACTATTTACCTGGTTGATGAACAACTTCTCCAATTTTATGTTCTTCTTCTTCCTCCTCCAAAATGAAACCACCTCCTGTGTCAATTATCTTTGGGGCTGCTTTTACATTGGTCATGCCTACAAAAAGCAAAGCAAGGGACAGTAATCAACAATCACACTTGGTAAGCCCCCATGCTCCCTCGTGTATAAACAGGAAATTTCTTTAAATTTAATATACAGGTCCAGGTTGTAGATGAGCTACATCCCTGAGAACATCTTTAGGTCAGATTTGTAAGTAACTTGGATCCCTGATGAACAGCACATACATGGTCATAAGGACAATAACAATACTATAATGGCTTCTAGGTGGGAACAATAATACAGCGTAATACTCCTGGACTATAATAATAAGATACAGAATCTACTGTGGTCTCTCTTTTAATTCAAACAAACAGAACATAAAAACAAACTCATAAAAAGTTTAGATATGAGATAGGAGAAACGTCAAAAAAGACTATTAAAGATTAGTGCTCACCTAATGTTGCATAAATGCTAGGCTAACTGGAATGTTATGCTTATTTTGATCTTCTAACCAGATCAGGAATGACATTTTAATGTCACTTATTAATCCACTATGCTGCCTAGTAATAACTGGTGCATGTACTTAGTAATAACCACTGCCTTTCACAAACTCCATTATTCTCACTTCACCCTCTATGATTGTCCCAACAGTTAAGCCACTGAAGCCTAATGCTTTCCCGATGAATGATACTATGTGGCTTTTCTCCAAAGACTTAATTTCTTCCTCTTCCATTTCTACTATAATCATCTTTCTCCTAAATGCAGGCTCACCTAGGCTTGCAGTGGACCTTTGGAGACATGGCCATAGGGTAAACACAGACTCAGAAAATCAAATAAAAAATTTAAGGGCTCCACTACAACTTGAACTTTACCTTAAAAATGAAGACAAAGTAACCTAAACCTTTGTACCCTCCTATCAATCTGAAATTTAAAAAAGTTTAAAATGAAAGTGATGCTGTGTAAACAACTCCATAAACAATGAGACTGCTAGCGTGAAGATGCTGTCCCAACTGCCAACGAAAGACTTACTTACATCATGTAGGTTTGTTTACATGAGTGGAAGAAACTAGTTCTCAAATTATTAACTTAGCTATTTAATTATAAATTATCCTATTCTACCCTTGAGAGCCTGCTCATAAGAACAGAATGGAATATGCCATGAAGGAAACTGTCCATAACTTGGGGACTGTCTATATATCAAACAAGGCAAGGATGTCCATGATCACCATCTCTATTTAACATTATACTGAAGATCCTAGCCAGTACAATACAGCAAGAAAACCAAAAAGGCATAAAAGTTGAAAGTAAAACACTCTTTTTTACAGATGGAGGTGATTATCTACATAAAGTAGCCACAAGAATCTACAGTTAAAATTAGGAAATAACTACACTGGGTGGCGCCTTTGGTTCAGTGAGTAGGGCGCTAGCCCAATATACCAAGGTTAACAGGTTCAAACCCAGCCCCAGCCAAACTGCAGCAGCAACAACAACAACAACAAATAGCCAGGCATTGTGGAGGGCACCTGTAGTCCCAGCTACTCGGGAGGCTGAGGCAAGAGAATCACCTAAGCCCAAGAGCTGGAGGTTGCTGTAAGCTGTGATGCTACAGCACTCTACAGAGGGCAACAAAGTGAGACACTGTCTCAAAAAAAAAAAAAAGAAGAAGAAATAACCACACCATACAATACACCCAAGTGACAAAAACCACTCATACCCACTAAATCTATTGAAATAAAAAAGGAAAAATATTAAGAAATAATAAAAACCTAGAAACAGATGTGTAAAATATCTACACCAAAAATCAGAAAACACTAAGAGAAATCAAAGGCTACCTAATAATTAATGGAAAAACATGCCATGTATGGATTTCAAGCCTCAATACTGTAAAATATAAATTGTCCTCAAATTTATCTAAAGAGTCAAGGTGATCCCAGTTAAAATCCCAGCAGTAGGATGTGGGTGGAGTGAAGGGGTCCTGACAATCTGATTCTAATATTTATATGTAAATAGAACCTAAGCCAGCCAAGATAAACTTAAAGAACAAAATTGGAGGATTTACACACCAGATTTAAAGACTTACTACAAAGCTTCAGTAATGAGGACACTGAGGTACTGGCACAGAGACAAAGAGGCCAGGGGAACAGAAGACCAAGTTCTGAAATACACCTACATATATTTGGCCATTTAACTCAGTAGGAAAGATAATTTTTTCAATAAATAATGCTGTGATTTATGACAAAGGATCCACTATAATACAGGTGGGAAAAGATTTTCTTTTCAATAAATAAACTTTGGCCCTATCTTAGATAATACACACACATATGCTTAAAATGGCTCACTGCCTGACACAGACCACAAATAATACCATATAGCTACAACCAACTAATTTTTTACAAAGCAGACAGAAACACACACTAGAGAAAGGATGCCCTAAACAATGTATGGCGCTGGGAAAACTGGATAGCCACATGCAGAAGAATAAAACTGAATTCCTGTGCTCGCTTCAGCAGCACATATACTAAAATTGGAATGATACAGAGAAGATTAGCACAGCTCCTAAAAAAAAAAAAAAAACCAACTTGAGTTCCTATCTCTCACTATATATAAAGATTAACTAAAGATAGATGAAGGACTTAAATGTAAGACCTGAAACCATAAAAATTCTAGAATAAAACACAATTTTTCTACACATTGGCCTAGGAAAAGAATTTATGAGCAAGACCCCAAAAGCAAATACAGCAACAACAAAAACAAATGGGACTAAAAAGTTTCTACACAGCAAAGGAAATAATCAACAGAATAAACAGACAACCTAAGAATGAGAAAAAAGAATTGCAAACTATAAATCTAATAGTTTAGATTATTAAGGGCTAATATCCAGAATCTACAATGAACTCCAACAAATCAGCAAGAAAAAACAAATCACCCCCATCAAAAAGTAGCCAAAGACATGAACAGACTTTTCTCAAAATAAGGTAGACAGACAGCCAACAAACTTATGAAAAATTACTCAACATCCCTAATTATCAAGGAAATGCAAATCAAAACCACAATGAGATACCACCTTACCCCTGTCAGACTTTAAAGTCAAAAAACTACAAATATTGGCATGGCTGTGGTAAAAAGGGATGCTTATATACTGTTAGTGGGAATGGAAACTTGTACAACCGCTGTGGAAAGTGGTATGGACATTCCTCAAAGGACTAAATGCAGACCTACTATTTGATCCAATAATCCCACTACTGGCTAGATACGTGGTAGATCTATCCAAAAGAAAAGAAGTCATTGATCAAAAAGATATCTACACAGGAACATCTACCACAGCACAATTTACAATTGTACAGATAGGCAATCAACCAAAGTGCCCATCAATTGATGAGTGGATAAAGAAAATGTGTGTGTATATACATTCGATGGAGTACTATTTAGCCATTAAAAGGAAATGAAAGAATGTCTTCTGCAGCAACTTGGATGGAATTAGAGACCACTATCCTAAGTGAAATATCTCAGAATGGAAAAACAGACACCACATGTTCTCACTTGTAAGTGGAAGCTAAACAAAAGATGTATGTGGTTATTAAGACTGTAACAAACATTGGAAATTTAGAAGGGGGGAGTTTGGAAGGGGGTGAGGGATAAAAATCTACATATCAAGTACGATGTACACTATTCTGGTGATGAGTATACTGAAAGCCCTGATTTTAGCATGATACAATTTATCCATATAATGAAAAACACTAAAGCATCAATGTACACATGATCTATGTGTTTATGATTTAATAAAAAAGATAATAAAAAAAGAAAAATACTTGTACTCCCTAAATATTTTGAAATTTAAAAAAAAGCACTATCTTGAATGTAAAAAGTAAAACAATAAAAACTTCTAGAAGAACACATAGAAAAATAATTTCACGAACTTGGAGTAGCCCCAAGTTTCTCAAATAGGACACAAGAGAAAAAAAGTGCTAAACTGGACTCAATTAAATTAGGAAGTTCTATTCATCCATACACCATTATGAGAACAGAACACAAACTATGGGAAGACATTTGCAATATGGCAGCCTCCCCTTATCTGCAGGGGGTATCCAGTGACTCCCAGTGGATGCCTCAAGTCTGCCAGCACAGACTAAAACTCCCTCACAAACAGTGCCATGTCTTGGCATGGCTGTGGTGAAAGGGATGCTTATATACTGTTAGAGGGAATGTAAACTTGTACAACCGCTGTGGAAAAGGGTATGGACATTCCTCAAAGGACAATTTTTTCTTTTATTTTTGTTTTACTGGCTAAAAACTCCCTCACAAACAGTGCCATGTGAGCTGGTACGCTGTCATGATACAGCATAGAACACTGTATCTATTATGGCTTTTCAATCTGATGACCAAGATGGGATATATGCTGGACAAGAAGATGATTCACATCCAGAGTGAGAATGGAGCAAGACAGCTTGAGATTTCAGAACAGCGCTCAATTTAAGACTGATGAATTGCTTGTTTCTAAAATTTTCCATTTAATATTTTGAGCCATGGTTGACCACAGATAAGTGAAACCACAAAGAGTGAAACTGCAAATAAGGAGGTACTAACTTATGTATATCTGACAAAGGACTCACACTCTGGGTCTCTCTCTGTTGCCCTGGTAGAGTGTCACGGTGTCATAACTCACAGCAATCTCAAACTCCAGTGAGCCTCCTGCCTCAGCCTCCCAAATAGCTGGGACTTCAGGTGCCCTCCACAATGTCCCGCTAATTTTTCTATTTTTAGTAGACACAAGGTCTCACTCTTGCTCAGGCTGGTCTCAAACCCATGAGGTCAAGCAATCCACCCACCTCAGCCTCCCAGAGTGCTAGAATTACAGGAGTGAGGCACCACAGCTGGCCCATACCCTGAATATATATTAACAATAAAATCCTATAAATCAGTAAAAGATAAATAAACCAACCTAAAAAAAGAACTAATTGGCAGTGCCCATGGCTCAGTGAGTAGGGCACCTGCCCCATATACCCAGGGTGGCAGGTTTAAACCCGCCCAGGCCAACTGCAACAAAATAGTCAGGCGTTGTGGTGGGTGCCTGTATTCCCAGCTACTCGGGAGGCTGAGGCAAGAGAATCACCTAAGCCCAAGAGCTGTGAGCTGTGATGCCACAGCACTCTACCAAGGGCAACAAAGTGAGACTCTGTCTCTAAAAAAATAAATAAAATAAAATAATAGGCTGTCCAAATGGCCAATAAACACACAAAAAGATTCTCATCACCATTAATCATTGGCAAAATGCAAATTAAAACCATAATAAAATATCACTATACTCTCACAAGAATATCTAAATCAGTGGTTCTCAACCTGTGGTTCGCGACCCACAGGAACTGTATTAAATGGTTGTGGCATTAGGAAGGTTGAGAACCACTGATCTAAATGAAAAAGACTGACAATACCACAAGGTGAAGATGTAGAATAACTATAACTCTCATATATTCTTGATGAGATGATTAATAAAATCACAATTTTGCAATATCTACTAAAGCTTAACATACACTCCTTCTATGACCCAGCAGGTCCATCTCTAAGTATACAAGGTTAGACAAGTTCGTGAACTCATCCTAAAAAAAGTGCTACATACCTCACTGCTGAATATCACTAAGGTCACCTTCCATGTCCTCCCCTTGAGAAGCTATGCACTAATACCAGTGCCTAGGCCACCCTGCAAGGAAATTTTGGAATTGTTTTTCCGGAATGGCCATCAGAGCTGTTGTATTACCCTTGATGTCCTGAATGTCATCAAAATGGGTATCTTCCTCTCAACATTTCCTTTATCTTCTGATAAAGAAAAAAAGTCACTGGGGACCCGATCAGGTGAGTAGGGAGGGTGTGCAAATACAGTTATTTGTTTATTGGCTAAAAACTCCCTCACAAACAGTGCCATGTAAGCTGATACGCTGTCATGATGCAAGAGCCATGAGTTGTTAACAAAAAATTCAGATTGTCTTCAGTCTTTTTAGCACTTCCAAACAGTCAAGTTTGCTAACTGTCCAGCTGGTACAAATTCACAATGAATGATATCAAAAAATTTTAGCGACATCATTTTGAGTCTTGATTTGGACCAATGGAACTTTTTTAGTCATGGAGAATTGGCCAAATTCCATTGTGTACTTTGACGCTTTGTTTCCAGGTCATACTGTTACACCCATGTGTCATCACCAGTGATAACACAGCCCAAGACATCATCTTGCCTCTCCAAAAGGTCTTGGCAAACTTCAACTCTCCTTTGCTTTTTTTTATTTATGAGCTCCTTGCATGAGGACAATTTTGATGGTCATTCGAGAAAAAACAGTTCCAAAATTGCTTTGAAGGGTGGACTAGGCACTGGAGTCAGAGTACTTCAAAGGTGACCATAGCAATATTCAGCAATGAAGTATACAGCACTTTTTCTAGGATGAGTTTGAGAACTTAATTGTCATGCCTTATCTTATACACAACAGAAATAAATGTGTACGTCCATGAAAACACATGTACAAGAATTCTCAGAGATTTTATTTATAATAGCCCCAAACTGAAAACAACCCAAATATCTACCAAAAGGAAAATGGAAAAATTGTAGGATAATACAAAGTATCCAACACACAAATGAACAAACTACCAATACATGCAACAAAATGCATGAACCTCTCCAATACTATGTTGAGCAAAAAGCCATTTATATCAAGTTCAAAAACAGATAACACTAATCAAATGTTCAGATTAGCAGCTACTTCTGAGAGTGGAGTGTGCATATTGACCAAGAAAAAACAATAGGAAAACTTCCAAGGTTCTCAAAGGGTCTGTATCTTGATCATGATGGTATCTATGTGAGCATTTCCACATAATTCAGAAGACTACATTTTAAATAGTAATGCATGCTATACCTCAATATTGTAAATGACAAATTTAATATGCATTATTCTCCTTAAGTCATTTTCATTCTCTGGCTTCAATTTCTTCCTCTATTAAGTGAAAAGATTCCATTATAATCAGCCTGTTTCCACTGTTAATGGCAATTCTCACACTGTACTATACTGCCTGTTTTTCTCCCTGCATCCCTCCATTAGACCCAGTGCCTTTATCTCTGTAATTCTGACAATAGTAAGCATTCCACGGGTATCTATCGGATGGACAGAGATGGGTGAATATACCAGAACATATGATTTTGATTTCAAGAAATGGTAGCATAGCAAATGAATGTAAGAGCAGTGTAGCAAATGAGCACAATGAGAAGAGGGGAAATGGAGCATTCAGGGCCATACTTTGATCTGAATCCTGAACAGTGCTAGTTCATACCCCAAACAAAGTCAATTTCTCTCTGCTGCTATGCCTTGCTGCTTCCCCAGGACTTCGGCATCACTCTTAGCACCACATTCTAAGTAAGTCTTTTTCAGTCTTTTTTTTTTTTTTGCAGTTTTGGCCGGAGCCAAACCTGCCACCCCTGGTATATGGGGCTGGAGCCCTACTCCTTGAGCCACAAGTGCCGCTCCCATCTTTTTCACTCTTTTTTACAGCATAATGTCATACTACAGAGAAAATGGAAAGTGCCTAGCCCATTGAAATAATAGTACTGGAGAGCTAAAAATCCCAGCACTTATACATGTAGAAGTCTTAAAACACGGTGGACTGTATCCAATGTTACAACACAGTTCAGTCTGGGGTAACTACTTAAGAAATCAAGAGAATATCCATCTACCTTCCTTTCCATGATCAAAATTTTAATTCCAATTTTTGCTGTTTTTTCACTTTATGTTCCACAGCCGTGTAGTACACATGTCGAAACATTTATGGAATCACAAATATGAATTCATCAGTGCAAGTGAACAATTTTTTGTTCTGCCTCTAGAATGCCTCAAGTTGAGAAGAGAATAAAAGAAACCCACTATACAGCAGAAAGGATGAGCTCAGAACCATCAAAAGTGGCTGGAATTTGCAGTTATCAGTACGAATATCAAGACATGCCGCCAGCCGCAGGCTTCTTTTCTCACTATTCCTACTTTTGGCTGATAAAAAGGGATAGTAGATAATGTAGCTCTACACTTTCTCAACGTATGAGTGTAAGGCATAGCATAGAGCTGTAGGAACAAAAGCACTTCATATTACAGAGGCAGTCTGGAAGAACTGCCTGCCACCCAAACTAATAATGTATTTTAGACACCCTGGGAAAGATTCTTACTACTCGACCCCAGTAATGAATTTTTCTATAAAAAGAACAATTTGCAATGAGAGATCAGCCTTTAAATTGCTTTAATAAGTATGCTTTGGGCATCTATTTTTTGCTAAGAAATCACAGCAGGTCACACATTCAAGAATAGACTCATGGGATCTGTGGATTAGAAGGAATCTTAAAGGTTTACTATCAGTCCCTTCATCTTATATTTCAATGTCCTCTTTTCCATGCCAGTAAAGATTCCTCCCATCTCGATTTGAGTATTTCTAGCGATAGGAAGCTCACTAGATCTAAAGGTAATCCGTTCTACTTTGGTAGCCCCACTCTGGTAAGCTCGCCCTTAAACAACAAAACCTGCCCCTTTCGTCAACTAGTCCTAGATACATAAACCAGAACCCAGAACTAGCCTAACTCCTCTTTCTGGGAGCGCTGCGGCGCTGACACGCACAGGCTGGCTCTTCCCGGCGCGGGCGGCTGCCATCTCCAGCGAAAGCCCGGCCCCGGGCGGCCAAGACGCAGTGAGAAAAGGCCGGGCTGGGAGTCGGGAGGCCTGGGTCCCACCGCAGAACATCTCCACGGTCGTGGACAGGCCGCTCCGACAAGGCCTGCCGGGCGGATTCCCTCCACGGACCCGGGACTCAGCCTGCGCGAGACCGTCTGGGGACCAGACAGACCCAGAGAGGGAAGGGGCAGGCGCCGCCAGGGCCCAAACCTCCAGGAGCCGCAGCCGCCGTCGCCGGGTAGGGCCGGGCAGCCAGCCGGGCCTGGCGCAGCATCAGCGCCCGCTGCCGCTTCCGCTCGATGCTCGCGCGCACAAAGGCAGGGAGCTCCGCGGACTGTCCTGAAGCCGCTGGCTCCAGCGAAAAGCCCTCGGCCGCCGCCATCGCCGACCCTTTAAAGGACCTCCGCCCCGGCCTTGCGCACGAGCATGCGCGCTGAAGCGAACCCTGGACCCAGTAGTGTTGTCAGCAAGGTCTCCGCTCTCCCTCCGCCAGGTGGCCTCAGGGAATGAGCACGCCTGCGCAGTTAAACGGGCGGGAGGCGGAGGGGGCGGGGTCTGAGCATGCGCGAAGCCCAGTGACACCTGCCTGCCTTTCTGCTCACTTTTAACTCAGGAGAAGCGTCGATGCTGAGGTCAGTTTTCAGGACCTGGTCTTTGAAAGGTTTCGCTTGGGGATTCAGAACATGGGGTTTGGAGTCAGCCGCAGGTTAAGTTCCACTTCTGACACAATCTGTGTGACCTTGAGCAAGTTATTTAACTTGAGTTCAGTTTCTTCAGTGGTAAAATGAGAATAATTATGGAACCACTTCCTGGGTCTGTGGGAGGATTTTAGATGTGCCAGCACAATACTTGGCACATAAAAAGCTTCAAAAAATGATAGCATCAGATAGTAGTAGTGCCAGTCACACAGGCCAACAGATAATTGATCTGCTTTTGCTCTGGATGCATGGCCTCGATTTGAAATGAGAAGACCTGGGTTTAAACTGTGACTTCCTTGCTGTGTGATCTCAGCTAAATGCAACCCAAGGCTGGTCCACATGGTCCAAGGCTGGTATGTGAGAAGTTGGCTATCTTTGCCGTGGAATAGTCCCTCAGTATGGATGAGCTGCTGCCAGGTAGACTGTGTGGGTTGGGATTTGGGCCAAAGATCCTGACTTCCCAAAAGTGTAGCAAGTGGAACAAAAGAAATATCACGTGCTTTTCACAAAATGTATTCTTTTTCTTTATTACAAATAAAACATAAGTAAACCAGAAAACCTTAAGTTCTAATTACTACATATACCATTTAGAACTAGTTTTTAGAAAGTCCAACCTGACACACTGAAGTTTCCCACTAACAGTTCATGGTTAAAGTGTGAGAATCACAATCCGGTGGTTTTAATCAGTTGGTCATATGTGTATAATTTTCCAAACCTTGTATAACGTATATACGAGGTCTAACAAGTTTGCAAACTCATCCTAGAAAAAGTGCTACATACTTCATTACTGAATATTATTATGGTGATCTTTGAAGTACTCCTTGGGAAACTGCGCACCAACACCAGCAACTAGTCTACCCTTCAAAGATACTTTGGAATTCTTTTTCTGGAAATGACCATCAGAGCTGTCATTTTATAGCACACAAAACACACAACAATAATAAACATCACTCAGCAAGATACCACTGCACATCAACATCCACATAGCTCTAAGACACTGATATACCAAGGTTATAAAACATTACAGAGTTGCCCACATACGCACACTGACATTCCAGGAAAAGAGTTCCAAAATTGCCTTGAACGGTAGACTAGGCACTGGGATCACTGCATAGCTTCCTAAACATAGTACTTTGAAGGTGACTGTAGTGATATTCAGCAACAAGGTATGTCACACTTTTTTCCAGAGATGGGTTCTTTTTGTTTGTTTGTTTGTTTGTTTGAGACATGGCTTCAAGCTATTTCCCTGGATAGAGTGCTGTGGCATCACAGCTCACAGCAACCTCCAACTCCTGGGCTCAACTCCTCCCAAGTAGTTGGGACCACAGGCTCCCGCCACAACGCCTGGCTATTTTTTGGTTGCAGCCATCATTGTTGTTTGGCAGGCCCGGGCTGAATTCAAACCTGCCACCTTAGGTGTATGTGGCTGGCACCTTAGCCACTTGAGCCACAGGCACTAAGCCCAGAAATGGGTTCTTGAACTTAATTGTCCTCATACATAATTGTCATCTTCTGGTGAACTGGAGATAGAAACATCATGCCATCACACCTCCTTCCCTATCTGGTCTCTCTCCCTATCCATTGATCTTGTCCAGGTGAAATATCTCAGATTCCATGACACCAAAAGCACAAACAACAAAAGGAAAAAAATAAACAAACTTGGCTTCATTAAAATTAAAAAGTTTATGTATCAAAGAATACTATCAAGATAGTGAAAAGAGCCACAGAATAGGAGAAAATATTTTCCAATCAGATATCTGCTGAATCGAGTATCCATAAGATATAATGAACATTTCCAATTCAACAACAAAAAAACAACGTAATTTCAAAATGAGCAAAGGGCTTAAATAGACATTTTTCCAAAGAAGATAAAGATATGTAGATGGCCAATAAACACATGAAAAGATACTCATCATTAGTCATTAAGGAAATGCGAATCAAAGGCACAGTGAGATACAACCTTACACCCATGGGATGGCTAGAATGTACAAAGAAAAAATGGAAAATAACAAGTGTTGGTGAGGATGTGGAGAAAGTGAGACCCTCATACATGGTTTGTGGGAATGTAAAATAACTGCAAGCTGGAAAACAGCTTGACTTTCCCACAAAAAGTTAAACATAGGATTATCATATGAGTCAGCAATTCCACTCATGGGTATACTCCCCAAAGAATTGCAAACAAGTGTTCAAACAAAACTTGCACACAAATGTTCACAGCAGCACTATTCATAATAACCAGAAGCTGGAAACAACCCAAATGTCCATCAACTGATGAATGGATAAACAAAATAGAGTATAATCGTACAAAGGAATATTAGTCAGCCATAAAAAAGAATGAACTGCTGATACATGCCACGACATGAATGAACCTTGAAAACCTTATGCAAGTGAAAGAAGCCAGGCATGAAAGGCCATGTTTTGTATAATTACACTTATATGCAACATTCAAAATAAGGAAACCCAGAAGCTTTTAAGATTAGTGGGTCCCAGGGGCTGAAAGGAGGGGGAAATGGGTAGTGGCTGCTTAATAGATAGGGGGTTTCCTTTGGGCTGATGAAAATGTTCTGGAAGAGCAGAGCCTGTGGCTCAGTGGGTAGGGCACTGGCCCCATATACTGAGGGTGGCGGGTTCCAATCCAGCCCTAGCCAAACTGCAACAACAACAAAAAAAATAGCCAGGCGTTGTGGCAGGTGCCTGTAGTCCCAGCTACTCGGGAGACTGAGGCAAGAGAATCGCCTAAGCTCTGGAGTTGGATGTTGCTATGAGCTGTGATGCCGCAGCACTCTATGGAGGGTGATAAAATGAGGCTCTGTCTCTAAAAAAAAAAGAAAGAAAAGAAAATGTTCTGGAACTGAATAGTGATGATGATTGCACAACATTGAGTATGCTGCATGTCACTAAGGGTACGTTTTATTTTATGTGTATTTTACCACAGTTTTTAAAACTTCTCCAATTTCAACTAGGTTTAGGTAGGTAATGGGAGTTAATGAACCTAGCCAGTTGTATAACTGGGGCAAACTGGAGCATGGAGGTTCCTCTTAAAGGGGGCAGCTACTACACAACCCCAGCAGATTCTTTCGGAGAGAGAATTCTGGCCCATTTGTTCCCAATTAGTTCCCATTTCCATTGGTTTCCAACTGTGCAATCTTTCAAGAAAGGTAAAAATCAAATTTTAAAGCACATACATGTCTCTCGGTGATCTTGTTAAGATGCATGGTCTGATTCAGGAGGTATATGGTAAGACTCAAGAATGTACATTTCTAAGATTTCCGCAGTGTGCTACAGCACTGCAGACCACCACTTTGAATAGTAAGGGTCCAGATCACAGGCTCCAAAACTTGGCTGAATATTGGAAGCATCTGGGGAGTTTAAAAACACTGATGCTCAGGCCCCACTCCCAGAGATTCTAATGCCATGGGTCAGATGTGGGGTCCGAGTGTCAAGATTCTATAATTCTTTTTTTTTCTTTTGAGACTGTCTCACTCTGTCTCTCTGGGTAGAGTGCTGTCGCTGTAGGTAGGTGTCACTGTAGCTCATAGCAACCTTGAACTCTTGGTCTAAAGTCCTGCCTCAGCCTCCCAAATAGCTGAGACTACAGGCACTCACCACAACGCCAGGCTAATTTTTCTATTTTTAGTAGAGATGGGGGTTTCGCTGTAGCTCAGGCTAATCTCAAACTCCTGAACTCAAGCAGTCCACCTGCCTCAGCCTCCCAGAGTGCTGGGATTACAGGCATGAGCCACTGCGCCCGGCCTAAGATTCTGTAATTCTAATGGGCAAACTTTGAGAGCCACAGCTCTGAGACTGTAAAGAACAATTTTCCCCCAAGGTGCCATTTTCAGAATAATTAGTCCCCAGAACCTCCACCCCAACAAACCATTCCAAGCCTGAATGCTGGAGGATGTGGCCCACAGCTCAGATGCTGTACATGCCCTGGAATTTTGAAACTCTTGGCAACTTGTGTTTTTCTTTTGCCGGGAACTCCCTCTCCTTTAGTGTACTGACCTTTGTTATCAAGTTTCATGTACCTGGGTTTGAATTGTTAGCTGATGCCTCAACCAAACTAAAATGAGACTCCTTCTTTAAAGAAAGGAAGGATGCATGCCCTGGTCGGCAGGTCCCACAGAGTGACAGAGGCTGTAGGGCAAAGCTCATGAGTCATACTGGGGAGGGCACAAAAGGAAAACAGGCCAAAAAGACAGACCAGTGAATGTGGTCTTGCCTCTCCCAATTCACAGTCTCAGGGCAAACCTGGGACTATATCCTGCTTTGTACCGCTCTCATCTCCCAGACCAACGGTGATCCAGGCTAAAAGAAGGTTACTTAACAAAGCATGGAAAGAATGGAAAGCCCTAACCAAAGCCTGAAAAGGAGCAGGCAGATAAGAATAGAAGCCAGGAGGGGGAATGAGACACTTGGCAGGGTTTCCCGACAGGGCCTCTCGAAGTGCATTACCGGGGTTACTCATGCCCACGACAGGGTGTGAACACAGTTCTGTTTATTATCCAGTAAATAGTACCTGTGTGTGGCTTTCTTTCTTTATTTTCATTTTTCTCCTGCTTCCCTGGGGCTTTACCCCTTAATGTGGTCACTTTGAACATCACTGGTATCAAATCACAATAGGGAACATCTGCAGGAAGAAACATGGCATGGGGGGAATCTTTCTGGGAGAAAAAGGAGCCACACAGAAGTTCTGTCTGACCCTGTTGCCTTAGGCTGTGTTGACTTAGTCATGTAGGAAAAGCAGTCTCTGTTTTGCTATGCTTGACCAGGCAAAACCTTTTTCTGGAGAAACTTAGATTTCAACCTCCCTGAACCAAAAGATAAGGAGATTGAGGCAAAAACATCACAGTGGAGCTTTGATCAACAAAATGTATGTGCAGAGAGATTTAGGGAACGTTTCCTAAATGTAAAGCCACATGAATTGACTTTCCAAAATAGTAGGGAGTAGGAAGGTCCCAATGATTCAACTAAGGACAAGGGCGAGGGAAAAAATGACCATCAGCTCTGGAACACTTCATCGCTCACAGACCAGCAAGATCTGGTCTTCCCCACTCTGTGTCCCCAGAACCTGATTATGGCCAGAGCACTTTGCTTTTTCATCGCCTCTTCCAGGAAGCCTGCCTGGACTCCCTCTTCTGGCTGTCTCTGAACTTCTGTGTCGGGTGTTGTGGGCACTGAAGTGATAGCTCCTAGATTATCAGGTCCTTGAGAGTTGAGACCATCTGATGGATCCCAGTATCTTCAGGGCTTAGCATAGTATCTGGCACAGAGTAGCTGCTCAGCAAATGTTTGTGTCATTAAATAACGTTAATGAATAATACTGAATAAAACCAGTTGCATGTCTCTGCAGCACTGAAAATTCAAGTGGTTTGTGGTTCAAAGCTGAACCTTACAGCATGTTTCTGCTTATGCACCTGTGGCGACAGGAAACACTCTACTTTTGAACAATCTATTCCAGTGTTGTCTAGCTTTGACCGTTATTTATTTAACGATAACAACGATAATAGAAATATTTATATAGTGCTTAGTATATACCAGGTGGTTTTTAAGCATTTAAATTTATTAATTGATTTGGTCCTTGTACGGTCTCAGTGAGCGTATTCACTCATCTTGGTTTATGGATGAGATCACTAAGGTATAGAAGGTAAGCAACTCATCCAAGGTCATACAGGTGATGAGTGATAGAACTGGCTTCAAGCAGACACAGGCTGGTGTCAGTATCTCAACTACTAAATTATAAATGTTTCGGTTAGAACAAGTCTTCCTCTTACTTCTTCTATTAGTGCTGGTCCTGCATGGGTTAGTGCAGAACTGGGTTCAGAAACCAAGCTCCTGTCAACACTTCATGTGGTTAACCAACCATCTTGAAACAGAGGACCATCTCTGCCTAAAATCTGATCCTGGAGTTATCATTGCCCGTCTGAGGACCAAGAGAGGATGAACGGGATCCAGTGCTCACCCATTAAGTGGATGAACTCCTATCCACCAATGGGTTAACACTTGTGGTTTCATGTTCTCTTACTACCCCCGCATTTTCAATTACCTTTACAACAAGTGCAGTTCTAACTTCACACCACAAACCACTTACATTTTATTGGCAACTGCACTTTCTAACAGTTATAGTTCTGTTGAATATGTGAAATATTTATTACTCAAAGAGCTTACTTTTATAGTTTTTATAACGTCTGGAACGGGGCTGAGTGCGTCTGGCCCAATCCCTTCTTTGGACCCCCTGCCACAGGCTGAGTTTAGCCACCACCAATTCTTACTTGCACAGCCTCTCACCTGGTCTCCCAGATTCCAGGCTGACCCCCGTAATCCGTCTTCCATGTGCACTTACAGCTTCATCTTTCTTTCTTTTTTCTTTCTCTCTTTTTTTTTTTTTTTTTTTGAGACAGAGTCTCAAGCTGTCACCCTGCGTAGAGTGCTGTGGCATCACAGCTCACAGCAACCTCCAACTCTTGGAGCAATTCTCTTGCCTCAGGCTCCCAAGTAGCTGGGACCACAGGCACCCACCACAATGCCCGGCTATTTTTTTTGTTGCAGTTGTCATCCTTGCCCTAGCTGGCCTGGGCTGGATTTGAACCCACCAGCCTTGGTGCACGTGGTTGGCGCCCTACCCACTGAGCTACGGGTACCGCCAGCTTCATCTTTCTAAAGTACAACTTTGACCATGCCATTCCTCTGCTCAAAAATCATTTATTGATTCCCAGTGGTAGATGCTGCTAAGTTTCCATCACCTGGTTTTAGCAGCCCTTTGGGAGACTTTCCTTCCATATATCTCCATCATGAACTTTATGCTTTAGCCAAACTGGACAAATTTGAATTTTCTAGGCTTGTACTGCACCCCTCTGCTTCTGTGCTTGGCTCATGGTTTTGTTTTGTTTTTTCCTGCCTACAATTCTTTTATTCACACCTTCACTCATGCATTCTTTCATTTGTATATTCATTCATACAGCAAATGTTACTGCACACCTGCTCCAAGCCAGGTCCTGTGTCGAGGACCAGGAATATAACAACGAATTAGTCATGGTCCTCCTCTCAAGGAGCTTAAAATTTAATCTGGACTCCTTCTGGCCACATCCATGGCCACCCCTCACAGTCTTACCTGACAGGACACAGTTTCCCTCTTCTTGCAGCCTTTGTCCAATATTTCAGCTGGAAGTAACCTCTTCCCTCTATGAGACCTATCCTTTACCCCTATCTTCCAACCTTGTATCCTGTATTATAATTACACAGATGCCATACTTATTTATTCTTTACAGATAGGATCTCGCTCTACCGTCCATGCTAAAGTGCATGATCATAGCTCATTGTAACCTCAAACTCCTGGCCTCAAGTGATCTTCCTGTCTCAGACTCCTGAGTAGTTGGGTCTACAGGCACTTGCCAAAATGCCCACCCCTTTCCTTCCCCAGATGACACAAGATGCTTTGTATCTAGGGACCAACAGAGCAGAAGCCCAGAATAGACCCACATCCAGCCAGTACTGGAGGATAACACTGCATCTCCATTAGTGAGAACACAACCCAGGGAGATGACACAAACTCTCTGAAAGGTAGCTTCTCCCTGCTTTGTTGTGATAGAATACATGTGCCATAAAATTCACTCATTTAATGTGTACAGTTCAATCATTTTCAATATATTCACATAATTGTAGCATCATCACCATCAATTTTAGAACATTCTTATCACCCCAGAAGCAAAACCTTATACCCTTCGAACTCACTCCCATTTCCTCTCAAACCTTCTCAGTCCTGGGCAACTAGTCTTCTTTTTGTCTCTATAGATTTGGCTATTCTGGACTTTTCATACCATTTGAATTCTATAATACAAGGCCTTTGGTGGGTGGCTTCTTTCACTTAACATAATGTTCTAAAGGGTCACCCGTGTTGTATGTATTCATATTTTCAGTTTTATTGACAAATAACATTCTATTATATGGCCATACCACATTTTATTTGTCCTTTTATTTACTGAGGGATGTTGAGGCTGTTTCCACATTTTGGCTGTTATTAATCATACAGCTATAAATTTTCATGTATAAGTTTTATGTGGATGAATGTTATTATTTCAATTATGTTTATTTTAATTAGATAAAGAAGTAGCAGTGGAACTTCTGGGACATATGGTAATTCTATATTTAATATTCTGAGCAACTGCCAGACTGTTTTCAAAGTGACATCTCGGCTCAGCGCCTGCGGCTCAAGTGGCTAAGGCACCAGCCACATACACCTAAGGTGGCAGGTTCGAATCCAGCCCAGGCCTGCCAAACAACAATGATGGCTGCAACCAAAAAATAGCTGGGCATTGTGGCGGGCACCTGTGGTCCCAGCTACTTGGGAGGCTGAGGCAGGAGACTCGCTTGAGCCCAGGAGTGGGAGGTTGCTGTGAGCTGTGATGCCATGGCACTCTACCCAGGGTGACAGCTTGAGGCTCTATTTAAAAAAAAAAAAAAAAACAACAAAGTGACATCTCTATTTTGCATTGCCACTAGCAGTGACAATGAGGGTTCCAATTTCTCCACATCTATGTCAACGCTTATCTTTTGATTACAGCCATTGCAGTGTGTGAGAAGTAGTATCTCTGTGGTTTTGATGTGCAGTTCCCTAATGATTCCTGATGCGGAGCAATTTTTCCTGTGTAGATTGACCACTGGTATGTCTTCTTTGGAAAGATGTCTGCTCAAGTCTTTTGTCCATTTTAAAATTGGGTTATTTGCCTTTTTGTTATTGAGTTGTGAGTGTTCTTTGTATATTCTAGATATCCCAGGGATTTTAGTTGTTTTCTTTATGCTTTCTGTATTTTCTAAATTTTCTACAATGATGATGGGGTACCTTGATTTATGTGTCTTTTGATAGATAACATCAAGATCTCTTCTTGGATGAATAGAACAATGAGTCAAATATAATACAAAATTCCTCACTTTGGTTTAAAATGAAGAGGTATTGGATGAAGGGGTCTCCTTCTGCACATGTGGGAGGTTGCTTTCCATCACCTCCAGGACCATGTTCAGCCTTCAATGTCTATGGTTTTCAGACAGAAATAAGATGGGCAGACCTCTCTCTAGAAGAGCTCATGGATTAACCTAAAGGCCTTGATGTCCCACAAACTCAGTAGGAACCAACAATGTAACATGACTACTAAAGAGCACTGATGGGACCTCAGGTGCCAAGAACAAAAGCATTGTCTGAAATGAGGCAGGGGTTGTCCCTCTGTTTGGGGCTTCTTAGACCACATTTGGAGTTTGTGTCCAGTTCTGGACACCACCCAGGGAATCAGAGAGCCATCTGTGTGCCCGGGATGGAGAAGGAAGAGCTATTGTGAATAGTGCTGCAATGAACATGGGAGTGAAGTTGTCTCTTTGATACACTGGCTTGGTGCTGAGGGGCAGCGGTGACCAGGGGAGGTGGTGACCAGGGGCAGCAGTGACTAGGGGCAGTGGTGGCCAGCACCAGTGGTGACTAGGCAGCAGTGATCAGTGCCAGTGGTGACCAGGGGCAGTGGTGGCCAGCACCAGTGGTGACCAGCGGCAGTGGTGACTGGGCAGCAGTGATCAGTGCCAGTGGTGACCAGGGGCAGTGGTGACTGGGCAGCAGTGATCAGTGTCAGTGGTGACCAGCGGCAGTGGTGACCAGCACCAGTGGTGACCAGGGGCAGTGGCAAACTGGAGCAGCAGTGACCAGGGGTAGCAGTGACCAGCTGCAGCTGTTCCAAGTCTTCCTCTTTGTGAAAGAGGAGCTAAAAATCTGGGGGTTTATGTGAAATCTTCCAATTTCTAAATGTTGATACCAATATTTAAAAAACATACACAGGCTTTGCCACAACTCCACTGTGATCTTCTTAGCCCTTCATGCACGTCCCTTGGTTGTGGGACTCACTCCCACAGGAGCAGACTTCTCCATCCGTAACTTGTAGAAATTGGTTCCTCGGATTAAACTGAAGCCAATCTCTTGATAGCATGCCTGCCCCACCAGCCCAGGCCTGCACAGCCTCTGCATTAGTCCTCCTCTTAATTACTGGGCCACTCATTCATTCATTCACTCATTTATTTAGCCCTAGAGCTCAGTTGTACAGCATCTGTTGAATCCACAGATCATGCTGTGAGTTCCTCATGAGTAGCAAATGTGTTTTCTTTGCTTCTGAGTCCCTTGGAGCCTCTTCTCACATACAGCTAGGAATATAGAGAGACCCAGAGGTACCCTAGGTACCCTGGGAGGGCGGGGGGCAGAACACTGCAGCCTCACAACTTCTTTTGGGTGAAAGCTGCCCCCAGGAAGAAGTTCCCCTGGGGACTTTCTATGTGTTGTCCTCCTGGGCAGCAGCCTGCTTGGTGAACAAGTAGCACAGAGTTTGCTGGACTTGTGGCTGTGTGCTACTCACTGTTGTCCCAGCCTAGACCTCTCTATTTGCTCAGTAGGGATGTCAGCATCCCCTTGATGACATTGTGAGCTGCAGTATTTACACAGAGGAATAAAACAAAGATGGAGAGCCACAGAGCTGAGTTTGAATGCAGGCTTGGTCAGTTTGGGTAGATTATTTAAATCTATGAGCCTCAATTTACTCACTTTAAAATAGGGCTAAAGCCGCCAACTCTTCCAGGGCTGTTCTTTGGATCCAAAATTATTAAAATGATGGTGCCTGTCCAACGTCCTTTCTGCACTGTAGATAGATGTCCTGGAAACGGTAGTGATTGTTGTTGTCACTGGTAGCCAGTAGAGGGCACCAAACTATTTTATAAATGACACCCGCCGCAGGTGTCCAGGCCACGCCAAGTGTCTCTCTCTCTCCCCCCACCCTCCTTCCCCTCTTCCTCTCTCGCCCCCCACCTTCCTTCTCTCTCTCTCTTCACACACACTCTCATTTTGGACAGTTAGAAATTACCCTTTACATTGTATTACAGGGGACACTTACTTAAAAACGCGGCTTGGAATAAACTAGGGGAAAGAGTACCCCCAAAGTGGAAAGTTTGTACAACATAGGTTCTTGTCCTTGCCCTGGTCCTCGTTCTGTGCCTGTGTCTAGACGCCCTCTTATAGCCCCAGGGAGATGGACCAGGACATCTCTAAGGGACCTTCCAGCTGTCTATGGTAAGATTCTGGAACATCCTTCTGTGCCACAGTTTAAAGAAAAAAAGAAAGGAAAAGATTCTAGGACAAATAAATGTCACGAAGTTTGCAGGTGGTGTGGGTCGGGTGGGGGACGTGGCCTAAACGACCTCTGGATGCCCTCGCTGGGGCTGGGATTTGATGATTTAAACACCGGCAAGGAAAGCCACGTACTGGCTAATCCCGGCCTTACAAAGGAGTGCGGTTAGAGTTGTTGGGTGGCGGGGATGTTTTCCTGCGAGTGCACACGACAGCTTTTCGTCTTTTGTGCAGGTTGACGCTGAAGCCACCGAGACCACCCAGCCTGACAAAGAAAGGAATTCCTGTCTGGCTTTGACAGCCCTCAGGTTGACGGCTTTCCATTTGCCCCGGAGGCTGTCACTCGCAGAACAATGGCAGCAAGCAGGGTGGCACTCACCTGAGCCTGGCGCTGCCGCCAGAGGAGGGGGCAGGCCAGAATGGGGCGGGGGTGTCGTCTCTCCTCCCGGGATGTGAAGATTGTAAGATCACTCCCGCCTACTGCGGACCTGCTTGGAGGATTATTTGTTGAGGGGATGG
Organism: Otolemur garnettii; assembly: GCF_000181295.1. NCBI lineage: Eukaryota > Metazoa > Chordata > Mammalia > Primates > Galagidae > Otolemur > Otolemur garnettii. The sequence goes on from NW_003852409.1 coordinate 2,443,815, forward strand.
TGATCAGAAAGCAGCCACTTCAGACGTTACTCTTCGTTTAAAAGAAATGATAATACACACAGAAACGTAAGTCTCAAAAACATTGTATTGTGTGAGAGAGTCCAGACATAACGAGTATAAACTGTATGATTTCCATTTGTTTGAAGTTCTAGAGCAGGTGAAACTGTGCTGTGGTGATAGAAATTAGGTCTTCAACAAGAAGAAGCTTGATTACAAAGGGATGCAAAGGAACTTTTTAGGAGATGCAAATATTCTGGCCCTGATTGACTGGGTGAGAATATGGGGGACATTCCTTCGTAAAACTCGCTGAACTGTGCATTTAAAAATCAGGGCTCTATGCAAATTACACTACAATAACATCAATAACAAAACTAAATTGCAAAAGAAAAGTTACAATGACTTTTCTCATCCTCGAAAGAAATATATGTTCACACCAGAAGACTGAAAAAATACCAATTTTTGTAAAAAGGAAACAAAAAGCATTTTCCCCGAGGAAAACATGACAATCATTTTTATATTGATAATGCCAGTCCTCTATTTTCACAAAAATGAGATCAGGTTGGTAATCTGATTTATTTATTGACTTAACAATATATTACACAGACAAAACTTCAAAAGATTCAAAGGGCATAAACTAAAAACTACATCTCCCCATCCCACTCTATGGAAGCAATCACTTCTATTGCTTAGATATCCTCCTAAAGATACCTCGTATCTCATGCATTTAAAACCATGTATGTACAATGCTCCTTAAGGGAAAAAATGTGGAAGCATACTACACACACAGTTTGTACCTATGGTAACCTGTGTTTTTAATATAACATGACAACATGAAATATTTTTCCATGTCATTAAAATGTTTCTACAACATCATTTTTAAGCAGGCTTTTGATTAAAACAGAAACAAAAATCCTAAGTGTAGAGCTCAAATCTCACAATTTGACTCTACTTTTATGCCCACCACCAAAATAAAACAAGAGAACATTACTCGCATCCCCCAAAATCTTTTGGACCATCTGGTTTTTTTTTTTTTTGAGACAGAGTCTCACTATGTCACCCTCAGTAGAGTGTCCTGGCATCACAGCTCGCAGTAACCTTAAACTCTTGGGCTTAAGCGATTCTCTTGCCTCAGCCTCCAAAGTAGCTGGGACTACAGGTGCCCACCACAACGCCCAGCTATTTTTTTGTTGTTGTCGTATTTGTCATTGTAGTTTAGCAGGCCCGGGCCGGGTTCAAACCCACCAGCCCTGGTGTATGTAGCCAGCGCCCTAACCGCTGAGCTACGGGCGCCAAACCATCCTCTCTGAATTTCTGTCTCCTTTCTTCTCAAAAGTAACATGATTCTGATTTCTACTTTCTAATTGCTTTGCCTAGTTTTTGAGATGTATATGGCAGAATTATACAGCATTTATTTTCGTGCCGTATTTTTTCACTCGACAGCGTGCGACTGAGATTCATTCATGTTGTTCCATCTAGGAACCGTTCATATTGCCATTTATAGTATTCCTTTGTATAAATATATCACAGTTTATTTATCCATTCTCCTGTTGATGGACATGTAGGTTGCTTCCCGTTTGGGCTGTTTTAGCTACTATGAACATTCTTTAGATGTCTTTTAGTGAGCGTATGTATACATCGCTGTTGCCCACACGCTTAGGCGTGCAACTGCTGGATCACAGGGCATGTGTCTGCTCAGCTTTAGGAGAAAATGCCAATAGGCTCCAAAATGGAGACTGCAGCGTAAGTGAGCTCCGGCTGCTCTACACCCTCACCTACAACATCAATTCTAATGGCCACACAGCGTGTCATTATATGAATATGCTGTACTTTGTTTTATCAGGTTTCCAGAGTTTCAGGGATTCTTTGCCATGGACCTCTGGTATTCTGATAAAGCCTGAGGACCCTGGCTTAGAATATTATATAGTAAAATATGAACTTTATTTTTAGCACACTAAACGACACCATCTGGTAACAGATCGAATAACACAGTGATTCCAAAATTCCAAAATGAACATAAAAATTAAAAAATGTTTTTGTGTTTGGGGCTTTTTGTGCTGCTTCTCTGAGGAATGCATATGCTTGTCTTTTGCCAAGTTTTGAATCACCTATTTATTTTTAATTTTTATATAAGAACGCCTTACGTATTATGGACATTACCCTTTTCTAAAATTTGTCATTAGTTTTGCCGTTTTGTGATCTTCCAAATGGATGGATGCCCTGTGTTTGGTGAGATGACCAAGATTGGTTCAATAAGTGATCCAGGGGGCAGGGGAGGCTGTTAATATTCTTATAACAATCCTGAGAGGTTAGATGGATCCCAGGGCTCATTAGCTCCACTTTACAGGTGAAAAAAGCAGAGCCCCTAGAGGATAAATGCTGAAATCCTAAGGCTAGGACATGTCAGAGTTGCATCTTACCAGTCCCAGACTCCTGACACAAAGCCTCAAAAACCCCCATTCACCAGGGAAAGGGAGTCAAAGGTCCAGGGTGTGTACACAGACAGCCCTTGAAAGGAATGTGGAGTTTTGTGGTTTGGGTTTTTCCTCCCCTTCCTAAGCACGCTTCGCATGCCAGCAAAGGGTGTGCATTTGTGTGACGGGGGGGCTGGGGGGCTGGGGGAGGTGCAGGGTTGCATGTCAGTCCTAAGCCCTTTCATAAAAGAGGTCAAAGCATGGACCTGTGATGAAGCTCCAAAGTCCTTTCTGGTTTTCTAGTGTCTCATCAGAGCCAAACTCCTGCAAGGAAATGACTTAGGAGACTCAACCCAACAGTGGGAACCGGTCTTTGGTTCCATGCAACATGCCTCATTAACTGGTTTACTGTGATCCAAGTGTGGGCCTCAAATTCACAAAATACTGTTTGCGACAGTAGAGATAAACAAACTCTCTGCTTCATGTCCTTGAAACTGATCATTGAAAAGATTAAAAAAAAGTCTTTGTGTGTCTATGGGACCTGTGAAATCATCTCCTTTGTGGGGGATTTAAAAAAAAAAAAAGATTTTTCTGGTCAAATGTTTTGGGAAAATGCTAAATATTGCACACCACTTTTGGAGACTCACATGAAAATTAGTATATGTCGTGACCCCTTTGTAACAATGAAAATACCTTGCGACATTAGGAAGGTTGAGAACCACTGGTATATGGGAATCTAGCTCATGGTAACCTCAGACTCCTGGGTTGGAGCAATCCTCCTGCCTCAGCCTCCTGAGTAGCTGTGACTACAGGCACTACCACAATGCCCAGCTAGTTTTTCTACTTTAGTGGAGACGGTGTCTCACTCTTGCTCAGGCTGGTCTCCAACTCCTGAGCTCAAGGGATCCTCCCACCTCAGCTTCCCAGAGTGCTAGGATTACAGGCATGAGCACCGTGGCCTGTTGAATACCTTAAGCTAGGGTTTACTTAATGTCTCTGACCACTGAACTTTTTCTCAGTAACCTCCAAGATCTCTTACCAATTGACAGTCCCAAGGAACTTAATTTTGATTTGTAGTGCTATGGAATATCCATTTCTATTACATGTGTTAATTACTAAAAACTATGCTATTTTAAAACATTAATACATTTCTCCATTAATTTCAATTTATAACTATAAGTAATGTTGACATGTTTTTGAGCCACATATAAAGTATTCATTATTATGAGTATACTATTTTCAGAACGTGAATACCTTTTTGATCAACCAGATATTTTTAATGTGTAAGAAATTTATTGTAATTTACTTTGACTGTATATTGCACTTTCGAGTGACTCAGACTTGATATCTTTACTAATATTCATAAAATGTCTTATTTTCAGATTTTTCAGTAGTATTAATATCATCAATAATTGTATTGAAGTTGTATATGTAATTCTCATGAAAATATATAAATGGATTGTCCCCTTGGGGTATTAAAATAGTTCTAAATAGAATCTTTTTTTGTTATAAGAGTTAATAACAAAGAGTTAATTTTAAGTTTTTGAAAAATATGGAAAAGCAGGAAAACGTCCATTATCTGCTCTCTCAAATATAATCACTAGTAACATTTTCATCAGGTTTTTTCTTCTCTGTGTATACAGTTTTTACATAGTTGAGATCTCACTTTGTAATTCTGTCTTACTTTACTGACTTAACGTTTTAGTAAGAGTATTAGTATTTGCTTTTATATTCCATAAGTGTATAAACAAAGAAAATTTAAGGTAAGACTCTCACCTTCCAAGAGATGTTGGTGATTTCAACTATTTGGGATTCAGAAGTAATAAAATGTTCCTCATAGAATGCAGAGGGGTCCAGGCTGTCTCCAGTGTTGGCCCTCAGCACCAGTGGATGTCCCCCCCTACGCCACAGTACCTCCTCCCAACAGGTAAGTCCACCTGGTTACCCTATAAGCTCTTCCCACCCCGGGTGCTGGGACTATCCTTCTTTCCGTCAGACCTAAGTCAAAGGACTGAGGTTAGGAGGGATGGGTGATTTTGGCCTTCATGTTATGGAGAAAATTCAGATAAACAGCCTTCCCGTAACCACTCAGTTTAGCTTTTCCTTTTCTCCTAAGTTGGTAATAACAAGAACAATTGCAGATTACCTTATTATGGCTTGACTGTGTGGTCAAATACATAATCTAACGCGGTCCTGATGAGGACCTTTTACAGATGGGGTAGTCGAGGCTCAAGCAGCTTCCATGATTTAGCCAAGATCCCTTTCAGCTGCTATGTAACTGCTCCTGAATCCAAGCCCTGGTCTTTGGTGTCCAAATCTCTGGCCTGTCCCCTTTCTGTGCAGACCGGTACCCTTGATTCAGGCAGGCATAAAATGCCGTGAATAAAAAATGTCAAACCACAGTTCAGCTATCCCTGGCTGTGTGGAGTTGAAAGATATTACAAGCCAACAGAATTAATAGGCTTATTACCAAATCCTTCTAATTCCTCATTCAACGCATCTGAGCCCTAGTCCTGAGCCCTCCGTTGTTGGGTTTTTACCCTCGGCTGACAGGAGCGCACATTCAGAGCAGAAGGCACGCAGGGCCGGGAAGGGGCTCGCCTTTCATAATGGCCACAGGTGTTCTGCTCTGCCTTTCAGCTTCACCCTTTTTATACGCTGCCAGATGACAGGGACATGATGACAAAGACTGAGTTGCCTTTCGGAGGTGTTACATGACTGGAAGGATTTGCGAGGTAAAACAACTTGCATTTTCCTGCCTGTGTTTCCCATGGTAGAGTGGGTGGGACTCTCAAACACAGCTCCAAAACTGTGGATCTGGAGGGTTGCTCTGCTGTAAAGCTGAGTAAGGAAAGGTTAAGAAATACATATATATTATGGTGAAATTAAAAGAGCATTCTAACCAACACGACTGTGAGATTAGGGTTGGAATTTGCTGGTAACAGGTAGAGCATAATGAGAAAGAAACCAGATTATACGTCTGTTTTTTAAAACAAATAAATTTCAGGCTCAGTACCCGTAGCACAGTGGTTGTGGCGCCAGCCACATACACCAAGGGTGGTGGGTTCAAACCCGGCCCAAGCCAACTAAACAACTGCAACAAAAAAGTAGCCAGGCATTGTGGTGGGCTCCTATAATCCCAGCTACTTGGGAGGCTGAGGCAAGAGAATCACTTAAGCCCAAGAGTTTGAGGTTGCTGTGAGCTGTGATACCACGGCACTCTACTAAGGGTGACATAGTGAATCACTGTCTTAAAAAACAAACAAAGAAAAAACAAATAAATTTCAGACAGCCTTTGGAATGGGAGAACATTTTTGCATGTTATGAATCTGACAAAGGCCTGATCTATGAAGAACTCCAATTAAACAACAAGAAAAAAGCAAACAACCCCATTTCTATGTGGGCAAGAGACTTGAACAGAAACTTCTCTGAAGATGACAGATGAATGGCCAGCAAACACATGAAAAATGCTCATTGTCTTTACTCATTAGAGAAATGCAAATCAAAACCACTCTGAGATATCACCTAAGTCCAGTAAGGTTAGCCCACATCACAAAATCCCCAAAATGTAGAAGCTGGTTTGGATGTGGAGAGAAGGGATTACAAACTAATATAACCTTTTGGGAAAGAAGTGTGGAGAATTCTCAAAGAACTAAAAGTTGACCTTCCATTTGCTCCCACAATCCCATTACTAGGTATTTACCCAGACCAAAAAAAAAAAACCCAAAACATTTTTACTACAAAGACATTTGCACCAGAATGTTTATTGCAGCTCAATTCATAATTGCCAAGTCGTGGAAGCAACCCAAATGCCCATGAACATGTGAATGGATTAACAAATCATGGTATATGTATGCCATGGAGTACTAGTCAGCCATAAGAAAAGATGGAGACTTTACATCTCCTATGTTTACTTGGATGGAGTTGAAACATATTCTTCTTAGTAAAGTATCTCAAGAATGGAAAAAAAAGTATCCAGTGTAATACGAAACCAATATATGAGCAATTACATGCTCATTCAAATGAGAAAACACAAAAATAGTCTAGCAAGGGGGGATGAAGAAAGAGAGGAGGAAGAGGGAGGAGGGTGATTGGAGGGAGGAAGGAGAACACTGGGCGGATCTCACCTAAGTGCACTATGTGAGGGTGTTTACCATGCCCCACTGGCAAAGGGCTCTTCTACAACTTGAACTTTACCTTGGAAGTGAGAACATTGTAACCTAAAAATTTTTACCCCCATATTAATTTGAAATTAAAAAAATAATAAATTGAAAAATAATAAAACAAATATATTTCACCATGAAATAGATGCTCTTTTCCATTTGCCATCATTACAAATAAGTAGATTCCCAAGCCAGAGGGTAACAGATCTCCAAATCAGGCCTTTCAATTTTCTCTTATAATCCCTTCAAAGTCCTGAAAGGCTGCTCTGGAAATTATGTCCTTTCCCAGTCTGGGTCTCAGTTTTCCCATCTATAATATGAGGGATTTTGAACACATGACCACTGAGGATCCTTCTAGTATAGTTTCTCTATTTATTCAATGTCTCTATTAATTCAATTTAAGCAACAGCACTGAGGCCAGGCACGGTGGCTCCCTCCTGTAATCCTATCATTTTAGGAGGCAGAGATAGGCAGAATGCTTGAGCTCAGGAGTTTGAGACCAGCCTGAGCAAGAGCAAGACCTCATCTCTCTTAAAAATAGAAAAATTAACTGGATGTCATGGCAGGTGCCTGTAGGCCTAGCTACTCAAGAGGCTGAGGCAAGAGGATCATTGAAGCCCAAGAATTGGACGTTAACACAGTGAGCTATGATGATGTCATGGCACTCTACCCGAGGTGACAGAGTCTGCTTCCAGATGCTGTGAGGATTACTGAGACTATGTGGGCCACACTCACAGCAGGGTGACTGCTGTGTGGCTGTCCAGGGAGTCCAGGCCACCTGGCCTGCTGGGGGCTCCACTCTGCTCAGTTTCTGTTTGGACTCAGTGCATCCTTTGCTGGCGTGTCTGAGAGATGGCTGCATCCTGTCGTTCCATGATTATCCCTGTCTGTGGCGTCTTCTTTAGGTGTTGATGGAAATCAAGTTTGCGTAACATCAGTAAGGCAACTTTCTAAACCCTTACACAGAAAGGGGTGAGCGCTATGGGGGACGGGTCTATGGCCGGGCTGCAGAGCCAGGCTCTAGGCCTTTGCGTGTGCCATCCCTCCTCCTGCAGTGCCTCTTGTCTCCAGTACAAAACTTCCAACAGCAACCATGCAGTGGGGTCTGCGATGTAAAAGAAAGGAACCAGGGGAGTCAAACCCGCTTATTTACACTGCAACTTTGACCAAGACTCTTCTCATCGAGCCTCAGTACTTTTTATCTATAAAATGGGAGTGATGCTTTTCTCCCTAACTATCTGAGTTGCCATGTAAGTTTACAAAGAATCAGAGACGGAACATTACCTACTCCATCCCTTATTTTACAAACGAAGAAATTAGCACCCAGAGAAGGTAAGTCACCTGCCCAAGATTGCCCAGCAAGTTAGTACCTGGGCTGGGGCTGCAACTCAGCCTTCAGGAGAGACTCCTTGTCTTTTTAGCAGGCCTTGTCTTTTAGAGGTATGTGATAAACAATAACATACTATGTAAAAGTCATTGGAGGTCACCTGTCTTAAAGACAGCTAGACAGCAACTTACCTGAGAGTTTCTTTTTTTTAAATTCTATCCAGAATGGATGAATTCCCAAGTTTCTGCTTTTCAGCCTTTGTATGAAGGATTCAGGGTGTTTGAATTACCTCTGTGACCATGGGCCTCTGGATCTAATCCCCTCCTGGCCACCAGCTGCTCCTGACAGCAGTGACTTTGTACACCCCTCTGTGCCCCTTGATTAGGAATGCAGGGAATTAGCCCAGTGCATAAGGCCACTTGACCTTCTGCAGGGTGACATGGTGATGGGGACAGGCGGGGGAGCCTTTTAGTGGCAAATGATTCTCCCCTGGATTGGGTAAACATTCTTTAGACCTATACATCGTTCTCAAATATTTGTCTCCCTGACTTGTGCTTTGTTCTTGCCAAGTTGTATGAGACTAGAAAACAACTTGGGAGGTTTCCAATCCATGTTTGCCACAATCCAAAATGAAATGTCCTTTTCCTTTTTTTCCAGTAGTTAAAAATAAAACTACAGACTGTACTATGTTAAGAAACAAGGCCATTTCATTATGTGGGGGAAAGTGGTGCTAGAATTGGCAGGAATGGGCACAAAGGAGGTTTGGTCACCTGGCTCTAAATCAGCTAAAGACACTCCATGTTCTATTTCCCTTCTCTCCTACCTAGAGACACCAAAAAAGTCATCAAAACAGCGATAAAAGTAGTATTTGAAGGAATCAAGAGTTTTCACTTAGAGCAAATTAGATGGTATGAAATGACAACTACAGAGAGGTCCGATGGTCCCCTCCAAGGTGCTGTCCAAATGTTTGGCCCAGGTATTATCATCATCATGTTCCAGTGCATCTCAGCATGAGCGACAGAATGTTGACGCATATGCAACCCAAACCAGCACCTAGCCCCTTCAGTACAATATTTAACAAGGACAGCTGGTTGGTTGCAGAAGTCACTATCCCCTTTTTTTGACAGCAGTTGAAGCTGAAATAGATGTGAGTAGCTGCAGCCACTGGAAAACATGAAGTCTTCAGGCAAGATTTTTGATCCTTGGGACAACTTCTGTCACTGCCATTTGAATTCTTTTAGCAGCAGCCACTGAGAACCTACTTTGCTCAGTGTGCTCTGCCCGGGTGGAGATTTTGTCCTCTCCCTGCTGAAGCGCCCTGTAGGAAGGAAAGACAGACATGCCCGTGCTTCATGCAAACCACCGGGCCAGGAGGTAGGTGCTACACGAAGGTGCGTGTGTTGCAGGAAAGTAACATAAAGCAGAAGCGTGGAATGATTCTCACAGCGGGGAACAGTCAGTAAGGTATCATGCAGGGACAGGAGTGGGGTCAGGAAGGATTCTGGTGGGGGGAGAATGGTAAGGGCATTTCATTTGCGAAACAGAAAAGCATGAACATTGGGAAGAATAGGGCTGGGGAAAGGAAAAGAAGCCTTTGGACCCACTCATGCCCTGGGGAGTCTGGACGCCTGAATTTGGAGTCTGACCTTTATTCGGCAGCCACTGAGAACCTTTCAGAGCATTTAAGCAGGAAGCAATGATTTCAGAGAAGAGTGACATTGTCAGAGGAGAGTGACATCCTTGAGGGGACCTCAGAGGGGAATAACCTCCTCAGAGTGAATGACGTCATCAGAGGGGAGTGACAACATTCAATTACAGTGACATAGGGAAGAGGAGTTTTAGCAAAATAAATCCTGGTAGCCTGTGGAAGGTAAATTGGAGCTGGGGGAGAGAATACAAAGAGATTTGCTAAAAATGTTCTAGATTGGGACAGAGTGGGGTTTAGAGAGAAGGGGAACAAGAATAAGGAGGTACAAGGGGAAGGGAACTCCTCTCTTCCCACACGGGCCCTTAGCTATGTCTGTTGCAGAGCTGTCTGTGGGACAGCGGAGTCCAGACCAGCATAAAGATGTTTGGATTGGGGCTAAAACTGCTGGGGAAAGGACATCTCAGCTTCCCAGTTCAGCCACTTTAGTTGTGGTTTTAATCCTCACTATATACTCATCTTCAGGAAAGTCGTTTCTCTTCTCTGAGACTCTGTTTCGGCACCTGTAAAATGAGGGTAGCAGTGATAATACATGGGACTTTGGGAGGCAAAATGCAAAAGCAAAGCAATGTGGTTTGCTTAAGCCAGGTCCCAGGCCCAGGACTGGCGTTCAGTAAATCTAGCCAATGTTATTACTGTAGCCAAGACACAGCTCGGGGCTGGGGAGAATGGCTCCAAGTCTGTCGTCCTGGGGGAGTGACCTGACTCCAGACAGGGGAACTGGGCCCACCTGCCTGTGTTTCCCCTGTGGGAAGGTGTCCCCCTCCATCTGCCGACACAGCCACATTCTGGGCTGTTTGCTTTTCCCATTTAGTTGACAGGATCATAAGGGCATGAAAACAGGTTTTGAAATGTTCCCAGTCACTCAAAAACATTAACTCCTCTGTGAGTAAAAGGGAGTAACGAGTGCCTTGTGATTCCAAGCTTCCAACGGCATCGATCTCAGCATCCACGTGGTCTTCTCTTCGAGCTTGTTGAACTTGCAAACCAAGGCTGTGTGTGCATTTTCTTGCAAGATGGTTGCAAGAGTAAGGCTGTTTCCCACTTTAGAAACCCATGGGCACCTCTGAAACTGTTTCTTCTGGATCTAAAAAGCCAGTTGTCCAAGTTGTCCACATAGTGAGACATGAGCATCTGGAACTTTAAAGTTATGTAAAAATTCCATATTTTCTTTTGCATATGTCAAATTTATGCCCCAAATTTAGCTTCTTATTTGGAAATAATTTTAGGCTTATAAGAAAAGTTGTAAGATAAGGATAAAGGACACCCTTATGCCCTTTACCCCAATTCACCAATTGCCATTTTGAGCTCTTTTATTATTTTGCCATTATCTCTAAGCCATGTTATTTTTATCTAAACAATTTGAGAGTAAGTTGCATATATCATGCCCTGTAACACTTAAACACTTCAGTATTTTCCTAACAACATTTTTTAAAATAACTACGGTATAGTGACCAACCTCAAGAAATGTAATGCTGATAAAATAATTTTAACCAACCTGTTGTTTTTATTCTAATTGTTATACATTTTCCTGATAATGTCCTTTGTAGTCATTTCCATCTGCCAATCTAGAATCCAGGCCAGAATCACATGTGGCCTTACATTGCATGTTTCCTTAGTCTCCCTGGATCAGCTTCCTCAGCCATTTCTGATCTTTCACTGACATTGAAATTTGGGGACAGCGTGGGGGTTGTTGTTTAATAGAATGTGCTTTGTTTTGAGCTGATCTGATTTTCTCTGATCACGTTAGATTCAGGCTGTGAATTCTAGGCTGACTCCATCGGCAGGTCCACGATGTCCACTGATTTCCATCACTTAGTAAAGGTGAGGTCTAGTTTCTCCATTTCTTAATTGACCTTTTCCCCCCGCAACTAATCACTGATCTATGAAAAAATACTTTAAAATCACACAAATATTTGGTTCCACATCAAAATGTAGTCTAGCCATGAGAAAATGTTAGAAAATCTAAATTCTACAAATTCTAATTTGTACGCTACAAAGTACTTGACCAAGATTCCTTAAAATTGTCGAAAAACAAGGAAAGACAGGAACTGTCACAGACGAGAGGAGTTTAAAGAGATGAGACAACTAGATGCAATGTGATATTCCAGATCAGCTCCCAGACCAGACATAGGATATTATTGTAAAAATTACTGAATATAAAATAAAGCCTGGAGTTTAGTGTACCAATGGTGGTTTCTTGCTGTTGACAAGTGTGCCATGGTAACGTAGGATGTTATCATAACGTTAGGGAATAACTAGGGGAGGTTATATGGGAATGTTGTGCATTACCTTTGTAACTTTTCCATAAAGAAAAAATTATTCCAAAATAAAAATATTATTCTGATAAATTTCCCCCAAGATGTAACACCTTCTGAAGATTCTTATTCAAATCAATTTTAAAGGATAATTGCAAGTGATGATCTTTCGATTCTAGCACTCTCTTCACATCTGTTCGTTGGCATTTTATCACAGGCAAAAGCCCTTTCCTCTTGCCTATTGTCTGTCCATTTATCAATGATCTATTTATTATTAGCACAGACTCATAGATTCCTATTTTCCAATGGGTTATTATTATTTTCTTAATTATATTGACGTTCAAATTCTCCCAGACTTGTCTGGTAGGAGCCTCTTCAAGCTGATTCTTTTGTCCTTTTGACAAGCCCCTGTCACTGTTTTGAGCACTGTCTTACTTTCCAGCGCAAGATATTTAAAGCTCATCTTGTAAAGGAAGAGTGTAAGATTAGAAAAAAGAAAGGGGCCCTCACGCATAGATGAAGACGATTGTGCACTGGCAAGTGTAGGTAAAAATTTTTTAATGTACAAATTAAGAATACATTATTCTAAGTATATAACAATGGAAAGAAAATATTAGAAGACGAGAAATAGCTGTTGGAATTATGAGTTTTTTGTTTTTTTTTTTTTGAGACAGTCTCACTCTGTCACCTTGGGTAGAGTGCAGTAGCATCAGCCGAGCTCACAACAACCTCAAACTCCTGGACTCAAGCGATCCTCTTGCCTCAGCCTCCTGAGTAGCTATGACTACAGGCATGTGGCATGAGGCCTAAGCAAAGACAGGGTCTCACTCTTGCTCAGGCTGGTCTGGAAGAGGCCTGTTTTTAAAGTATTGTTCTTCTTTCTGTATATTCTAAATTTTACATAATGAGAATGTAATTACTTTATAATGGGAAAAATTACATAAAAGGCTTTTCCTTTGTAAGAACAATAGAGTTGACTGGCTCTGAGAACATTATAAAAGAATGACTAAATATATGTAAAACATTAATAAAATGCACTGAAAATGCTTCATCATCATCATCAATCACACTGTCAAAAACAAAGCTCTGTGTTACAGACTGGTACAGATCTAGGGTGGAAAGCTTGGGGCCCTATCCTGGCCCTGAGTTTAATCTAATCACTCTATCAATTTAGCCTGAACTTCCTCACCTGAAAAATGGGGTAATAATTTCTGCCTGTATCAGCAAGGTAATGAGGCTCAAGTAAAACCAGGTATATGAAAACTCCTTTAAAACACTACATAGGTAAATGGTTTGCTAAAAGAGCTTTTTTAAAAAGGGCTTGCTTAATACTCTCCTAAAATGTTAATTTTTTAGGAGGTTCCTTTTTGAAAAAAAAAAGCAGCCAATGGCTCGGCGCCTGTAGCTCAAGCGGCTAAGGCACCAGCCACATACACCAGAGCTGGTGGGTTCGAATCCAGCCCAGGCCTGTCGAACAACAATAATGGCTGCAACCAAAAAATAGTCTGGCATTGTGGCAGGCGCTTGTAGTCCCAGTTACTTGGGAGGCAGAGGCAGGAGAATTGCTTGAGCCCAGGAGTTGGAGGTTGCTGTGAGCTGTGATGCCATAGCATTCTACCCAGGGCAACAGCTTGAGGCTCTGTCTCAAAAAAATAAAAGCAGCCAATTGGGACGCCTTACAAGTTTGGGCAGAGAAGCCCTTTGAGAGTCTGAGCAAACTGGCTTGGATTTTGTCTTACAGCCTCTCCATGCTGCGTATGCAGTCAGGGTCCCCAGAAGCAGCCCAGGATGGGGAGTCATATGAAAGTGATTTAGGAAGCTCTTCCAGAAAAATAGTCAGGCAGTGGGAAGTAGGATCTAAGGCCCCGCAGGGATACCGCATCAAACAAGGCACTGGGGGTGGGGGAGAACCAAAGCTCAATCCACACCAGGGAACTCTGGTAAGAGTCACCACCCAGAGTTGTCCTGCTCAGGGGCAAAGGCACCCATCAGTCACTGGAAAATGGGATGGGATTGGCGATCTCCCAGGTACTTCCAGCTCTCCTGTGTGCAAGCAAAACAGATGCCAGCAGCCTTGAGCTCAGTCCTCTGACAAAGAGATACAGATGCTGGCCTCAGGGAGGCCCCAGATGGCAAAGGGATGGGACTGGATATGTGTGGACAGTATCTGCCACAAGAAGGGACTGATTCCCTTGAGGCTGCACATTGAGAACAAAAGAAGTAAAGTGAGGCCCAGTGTCACACACAGGGTAAGTGTACCTTGGGAGGCACCGTGATTAGGTACGTGGGGACTGGGCCCAGGAAGGTTGAAAGACCTATCCCAGGGGCACAGTCGGATTCCAGCCCTGGTGGGTCTGACCCCAAGGCTCCTGTGCCCTTTTCTATGCCATGTTGTCTCATCACACTGGGGCTAATGCCTCGTCTGTGGAGATCTATCTTTCATGTACCACAAAAACCTACAGATAGCCCCTGCCCTCAAAAATTCCAGAGCCCCTGTGAGTGTCCTCAGGGTGACCTTCACGGCCCTTCTCCATGGTCACCGACCTCTTAACTTTGCCCAACACAAGGCACCAAGATGGATTGAATTATGACCTTATACACTCCAGAGAGAAACGCCTATGTCTCAGACGCAGGGTGGCCCAACTGTTGGCTGCAAAGTCAGTATTAGTGATTTGGGGAGAGTCAGTTAGATAAACAGGTGCCGCACCAAACAAAAGGCCTTGTGAGCTCATTGGCTTGTTTTCCTTTATTGTACTTAAAGGCAATTTCCCCACATCCTGTGTTTCAAACATGAGCAAACATGTGAAGGAGCCAGACACGCATGAGCTCAAGTCATGCAGACCTCACATCTAGCCAGGGAGCCATGGTCCAGAGTCCCAGTGCAGCGGCTGGCTCTGCCCCAGACCAGCAGAGGGACCTTGGGTCAGGCATGTGGTCTCTTCGGGTCTGAGTATCCCCATTCATAAGGCGGGACAGCTATACTACTCCATCATCTTATTGTGAAGATCAATGACATATTAAAAAGGCTTCATAAAATGTGGAGCTCGATGCACATGTAAAGGTATTATTACCCACATTTGTTCTACTGGCATGATTTCTACAAATCAAAGGGGGTCCCTCCTCTTTTGGGGAGGCCTCGGTCCAAGGTCCTCAGACACACAGACTCCAGCCAAGAGTTAGGATGTAAACACATCCTTTCAAGACAACATGAACCCACGAACCTTATAATAAAGCTACTGAGCTCCAACAGGCAGCAAGTGTGTTTTCTTCTAGGCAATTCTGCCGAGCTTAGTTATTATGTCTGGTTTCTCAGGGTGGAAGTGAACAAAGAGTCATGAAATTAGCCCAGTGACCCCAACAAAAAGCAGTATTTAACAGCCTGACAGGAGAAATGCCCAAAGAGTATAAACAGCAGCTGAATTCACTCAAAATCGTAGTCTAAGGTTGAAAGCCTGCACCTTCCTGGAGGCCCTGGAGTCAGGAACACCTCAAGACACTAAGAATGAAGCTGCTCTCTGACCTTGCTCTCTATGTACGAGGGCACAGGCAGCTAGTAGAAAAATTGGCAGAAAAATATCCAGTAGCACTAGTAACTGAAACAAAAGGCATACAAAAGAACAATAAAATCTACGATCAGTGTGTAGTTTCTGAAATGAAAACATTCTATGCTTAGTGAAACAGGTGCTGGAAAAATGAAAATGATGTAGTATAAATGTTTCAAAGGAAAAGTAAAATGAATTTTTTTTTGAGACAGTGTCTCTCTCACTCTGTCACCCTGGATAGAGTGCCGTGGCATCATCATGGCAACCTCAAACTCTTGGGCTCAAGTGATCCTCTTGCCTCAGCCTTCCTAGTAGCTGGGACTACAGGTGCCCACCACAAGGCCTGGCTAGTTTTTGTTTTGTTTTGTTTTGTTTGTCTTTCTTGGTAGAGATGGGGTCTCCCTCTTGCTCAGGGTGGTCTCAAACTCCTGAGCTCAAGCAATCCACCTGCCCTGGCCTTCCAGAATGCTAGGATTACAAGTATGAGCCACCTCGCCCAGCCTAATAAAATGAATTTTGATTATATAAAATGCGACATCTTTTGCAGCCACTAATAGAGGAAAATTTGAAGACACTACAGGAACATGGAAACTGCTTATGATATGCTGTGTGAGAAGTCACAGGACACTAAATTGAATGGACGGGCCAAATACAATCACCCATTACCATATACCTAAGAAAAAGAGACCAACAAAAATATCAATGTGTTTTCCTTCTTTCCATCCCTTCCTGCTTTATCACTTTACAGATGAGGAAACAGAGGCTAAAGGGCTGCCCCTGCTGTTGAGAACATCTCCAGCAGTTTCCACCTGTCCCAAGGGGTACATGAAGGGCAGAATAGAGGATCTGATGACCATGTACCATCAGGTGTGGAAGATACCTGGCCGGGTGGGGACGGCTGGTTCAGCACATGCCTGCTGAGCAATGGCGCCCACTGCCAGGCCTAGGGGAGAGAGGAAGGTCAGACCCAGGGCTCACCCTCCCCAGACACATAGGACGCAGAGACAGCCTCTGCCCAAAGTGATCAGTGAGTCCATCAAAGAGGAAGTGGCATTTGGATCTAAAGTGGGGTGAAGATATGTGGCATGCTGGAGCCGGTGTGCAGAAGCTTTGGAAAGCTGACTGCAAAATCTTCAGGAATCTCACATGCTAGTGCTTAGAGATAGATGTTATCAAAAATAAATCTGATAAGTTTATAATTGAGAAATAGTATTTGAACTCATCGCATCTGAATTACTTGCCTACATTTACTATAACCCAGGCTCTAGAGATTGTTGGTGTTTATTGTATCTGTATAGTGGAGATACTATATAATGGTGTGCCACTGCCCACCTCCTCCCAACTCTGGATTTGGTGACATCATGTTGGTTACCTGAAACTGGCCATAGTGGGAATGTTTACACTGTGGAAATGGAAAAATGCTACACATCAGGACTTGATTTAATGTTGTGTTGCTGTTACATGTTGACAAAAGAATTAGGAAATTCTTCTAGTTTTTGAAAAACTAGTACCTGATTCAGCCAAATGAATGAATTTTTGATGAATGAATGAAGTCACATTATATGTCCTTATTATTTCATTTTTGTCTTACTCATTAGTGTAATGAAAATATTAATCAACATTCATTAAAGCACTTTGCCCCCTGACATGAGCGCTTTGCTCAATCTTATAACAATCAAGCATTTGCTCCTAGTTTGCTCACCACACTATTGCTGGTGACTAGATTACAGGAATTGATGGTGAATTTTACGAGGAATAGCAGCACTGAAGTTAAAGGTATATGGTATTTACAATGAAGTATATTGCATGTTATTATTCATAAACTGTGGTCAACACATTCCTTATATCAGGAAAATTTAAAATAAACATATATACAGATATATATGCATACAATTTAAAATAAACATATATACAGATATATATGCATACATCTTTGGGGGGTGAGCTATCGTTAAACATTTTCCAACGCATCACTGGTAAGGACTCGGGCAGGAAGAGACAGGGCTGGAATCGGTAGAGGAGGGCCCAGCAAGGATTATAAAACAGGTTCTATAGCACAGCGACATTGTAGGAGATGAAGTGCTGCTATCTCCTGGGGGGCAGCATCCTCAGGGCCCTAGACTCTTCTGGCCCTGGTCCCTGGCCCAAACAGCTTTCAGGAGGGAGGAGGAGGCCTTGGGTGGGGCTGCTACTCCCCGACCTCCCAGTGAGAGAGACTGACTAGAGGCTGTGAGAAGCTGGGCCACCCCTGGAGGAACTGCCTGGGGCACACTGGAGAGAGCTGACCCTGTACAATCAAAGCATGCCTGGTGGGGAAACAGCCACAGCAGGAAGAGCCATAAGAACCCCTAGCACAGTGCCCACCTCTCTAGGTCAAACCCAGAGACGGGGAAGATAGGGCTGAGAGCGGAGGTCTGGAAGGTTCAGCTGACTCCATGCGTCTCTGCATGCCCACTAGGGAGCCTAGCTTCTGCCCTTCAGGGGCACACACTTCAGCCTGATTGCAACGTTCCTCTGCCAGATCCTGCCACTACATTGAATCCTAGTGAGACAGGAAATTCCCAGCTCTCTTGCTCTTCACTGTGGGTGCCCGTCCTTCCATTCCTTTCACTGTGGCTTTCTCTCTACTCTCCCTTTCCTCTGTGGTTTAAAACCTCTGGGTCTTTGTACCCTCACATTAACCTGAAATACTATTTAAAAAATAAAATAAAACCTCTGTGCCTGTCGTCAGGTTTCTCCTTCAACTCTTGCCCTTATTTTTGTTCTTGATATTATTTATGTCACATTTCTCCCCCTATTTTTTCCTAAGCCTGGTCTATTTTATCAGTTTTTTTTAAGAACTGGCTTTTTGTTTTTTTGATCACCTGTACGGGGTTTTTCGTTTGAGTTGTTTCTCTTTTGGTGCCTTTGTTTTTGCTTTTAGCTTCATCATTTCTTCCTTTTACTTCCTCTGAGTTTATTCTTTTTTAGCCTCTTGGATTGAAAGTTTAGCTGGTCCCACTTTTTATTTTTAAAGCTCTCTTTCCATAGTGAGGACAGTTAAAGCCATACATTTCTGAGTACTGCTTTGGCAACATTCCATAGATCTGATGTCCATCCCTTCACCAGACATTTTTCTCCAGCTTGATTGAACTATGATTGACAAATAAAACTTGCGTATATCTAGGGTATAGAACACGATGTTTTGATATATGTAAATACTGGCAAACAATCATTACAATCATACTACTTACCGCATTTATCACCTTACACAGTTGCATGTGTGTACAACCAATTGTGTCAGCAAATTTCAAGCATACAGTTCATTGTTGTGAATTATAATCACCAAGCTGTAAATGAGCTCTCCAGAACTTATTCATCTTATAGCTGAAAAATTGTAACCTTTGACCAATATCGCCTTCTTCCCCAATCCTCTAGCCTGTAACCAACAGTCTACTCTGTTATTATGAGTTTGACCTTTTTTAAGTTCTACATACAAGTGAGCTCATGCAGTCTAGCAAAATATATTAAGCACCTACCACGTGCCAGGAACTAAGAAATGCTGCTCTTCTTCCCATTGAGTTCTAAATAGTGCAATTTCCATTTGGATTTCTTTTTAACCCAAGAGTCATTTACAAGTATATTTTTGTTTTTGTTTTTTTTAATAATTGATTTAAACTCCATTTATTTATTTATTTATTTTTGTAGTTTTTGGCTGGAGCTGGGTTTGAACCTGCCACCTCTGGCATATGGGGCCAGTGCCCTATTCCTTTGAGCCACAGGCACCGCCCTATTTTTGTTTTTTAGGTGTGTGGATTTGCAAAGGGAAGCTATCCTTCAATAAGTGAGTTCTAATTGCTCATTCAAATCTGTTCTAATTAATTTTGGTCAGTGAATATCGTTTTGTTGATAGTAGTGTTTGAAATTCACTGAGACTTCCACTGCTTGCTATGTTTTTCCTTAGAATTTTTTAAAGTTGAATTATAATACATTCAGTAAAGGGCACACGTTTTAAGTGGAAAGCTTGAGGAATTTTCACAAATGTATGCACCTATGTCCCTGGCATATGGATCAACACGTAGAACGTTCCAAGCACCACAGATACCATCTTGCCCCATCCCAGTCTATACCTCCATCATGCCTAATGTTTCCTTTGTGAGTTTTTGGCATCCTCATACATGGAATCGTACACTATGTATTGTTTTGTGTCTTGCTTCTTTCACTCGACATTGTATCTATAAGATTCACCCAGGCTTTTGTATGTAGCTATGGTTTATTTCATTTTCACCGAAGCATAGTAGTCCATTATATAAATATATTACAATTTGTTTATTCATCCTGCTGTTGAAAGATACTGAGGGTGATACCAATTTGTGGATATTAAAAACAGTGGTGCTATGAACATCCTTATAAATGTCTTTTAATACACATATGTGCGTTTCTGTTAGGTATATAGGTGGGAGTCCTAATTAACTTAATTTGGGGATTCGGAGTGTATTTGGATAAAGCTTGTTGTGAGTGTCCATATCAAATGAATCAGGGCTTTAACTCACAGCAGCATTGCCCCACTTCAACTCTCCTGGCCCCTTAGGGTTTGAACTTAGAAGAATCCCAGACCCCAGACCTCCTAAACTTCTGCCTCAAAATCATCTACAGTCTTATTAAAAATGAACAAGCCTGTCCCTGGCTCAAACCTATGGTCTTCATCCTCCCTTCTAGGGCAGGACCCAGGAATATGCATTTTAGCAAACATGACCCTACTCTCCTCGCTGTGGAAACCTGCTTGATCTCTGTGTTTCCATAGACTATAGACCAGTGAGGAAAATTATCACCATCCCTGGCAGCCCAAGTGCCTTACCATCATCTTCTGAAGACAGTAATCAAATTGGGTCTTCTCTTGACCTATCTCTTGCTTGTCTTTGCTCCTAAAAGCCAGAACAAACCACAAATTTGAATGCATTTGGTCCCGTTCCTCCTGTCCTCATGGAAAACTGGTGGAGGGATAAAGGAGTGCTCCGAGGCGTCAGGGCCAGGGAAGGGCCCCACCCTCTCTACTTCTACCTTCTATACTGAGAAAAAAGTCCTGCAGAGAGCAATACCTTTGTTCCCAGCCTCCTCAGAGTGTCAGTGTTCTCATCTCAATTTTCTTTTTGAGAAAGAAAAAAGAAAAAAGTCTGTTGCCTAGATTAGAGTGCCAACATGTCAGTCTAGATAGATCACAGCAACCTCCATCTCCTGGGTTCAAATGATCCTTCTCCCTCAGCCTTCAAAGAAGCTGGGACTACAGGTACCCAGCGCAATGCCCAGCTACTTTTTCTATTTTTTTAGTAGACAGGGGGTGTCTCGCTGTTGCTCAGGCTGGCCTCAAACTCCTGAGCTCTCCTCCTAGCTTGGCCTCCCAGAGTGTTAGGATTACGGGCATGAGCCACTGTGCCCGGCCTGAGTGTCAGTGTTCTTAAAGAGCTGTATGTGATCACAGAAAGTGCATGGGCCTGGGAATCAAACACACCTTAGCTCAAGTCCTAGTTCATCTTGCCAGCAAATACCTGGAAGTCTCTGAACCTTGGGTCCTGCATCTTAAGCCTGGGAACAGGACTAGTGTCAGAATGTGAGCTAATACAGGTGAAGCGCAGGGTTCATGCATGGTATGTGCTCAGTAAGTGGTTGTGATCATCTCAAGGGGAATCAAGGTCACCCACCAAGTTCCACCACCTGACCTGGAATATCACACAGTTGGTGGCAGAAGCAGAGGTAGGAGGAAGTGTTGACTTTCTAATGCTTTACCTGCTGTCTCTAAGATCTTTCTTCCTCTGTGACCTGTATGCCTTAATTCCAGGTTCACCTGGAAGCCATTCCATTGGCACACATGCCCTGGGCCGGGTCCTGTCGGGGACATAGGGTTCAGTCTTTGTCATTGAGGAGCACCCAGCCTGACCAGTGGGTGGGCACTATGTGGAGAGCCACAGTGCAGAGGAGGAGAAAGAGGTGTGTGAGGCGGGCAGAGGGAACTCCAGCAGGCAGACATGGGCAGGAGAAATGTGCCAGGTGAGTGCACACCTGGTGGCTCACAGGTGGGCAAGCAGACTGCGGGGACTGCGGCACCTCTCCCTGACAACCTGGCTCCCCTGCCTCCCAGGGCCCCATCTCTCTAGTTTACAGTTCATCTTTTAGGGAAAGTTGAGTTGATATGGTGTCAATAACAAAGCCAACAGATATACCAGAGCTTAGTATAAACTTGTGGGCATAAAGTAAATCAAATATGTTGAGCAAACCGAAAGTCATAGAGTCCTTTGTGTGCCTCTCTGAGCTAATATTTCACAAAGAAGAGAGATGTCCCCATGGGAGTACACGTGAATTTGTATTAATAAGTGGTGTTTACAAAGTATTTTGGTTGCAAAAATGCCATCCACGTGGAAGTTCAGGTACAAGAGCACGAACTTACCCTTGGCAGCACCCTGATCTTTCCAGGGATATGCCTTAAAGTCCTGTGTTCTTGTCAATCTGTGATCTGGGCAATTTCCTGTCTTCCTCTGGGCCTCGGCAAGGCTGTCTGAAATGAAAGCATTAGGTTAACTCTCTCCCAGGGCCTGTTCAGATCCAGAGTTGTAGAATCCTGCCATCTTTTCCTGTATACCTGCACCATCCCTGGGAGATAGACTCCATCATTTCCATTTTAAAAATGATGAGTAAAGGCTCAGAGAAGAGTCCAAAGTCACCCAAGAGTCAGAGGCTAAGCCAGACCCACGCCTTTCCCGAGTATACCTCCTAGAAAGTCACGTGTGTGTCCGTATGTGCGTGTGTACGAGGGCACATGTTCCCACATGTGCCCAGAGCTGCCCTGAGCTTATTCCCTAGAAGTTGCGTGTGCAGACTTGTTGGCTGGGCCAGGCCTGTTCTAGTCAGTTCCACCCTGTGGGAGGGGGAGATGCAAGGGGGAGGGGGAGGAGGGAGCTACACCTACATTTTTGCGCTGCCCACTGATTTCAGCTGCTGAAACACTGGCTCCTGGCTGCTGTGTACTTAGCTAAGTCTGAGTGACTCCATACAGGGGCAGTGGGCCGGAACGCTCCCCTCCAAGCATCAGAACTGACAGCTCCTCTCACAACTGGGATCCAGTCTGCAGGAGCATTCATGGCCCTTCTTGAACACACACCCACAGAGCAAGTATCTTCCCCTCTCTGGCCTCAGTTTCCTCATCAGTAAAAGACAATTATCCTTGTCTTGATGGAAGATCCTTAGAGTTCAAGACATTCAAGTTTGCTTTACAAACTGCAAAGTACTGGCCAGGCGTGGCGGCTCACGCCTGTTGTCCCAGCGCTGTGGGAGGCTGAGGTGGGTAGATCACCTGAGCTCAGCCGAGTTTGAGTTTGAGACTAGCGGAAGACCAGCATGAGCCTGAGTGAGCCAGAGACCCAGTCTTTACCAAAAAAAAAAAAAAAAAAAAAAAAGCCGGATGTTGTGGCAAGCACCTGTAATCCCAGCTACTTGGGGGCAAGATGGCAAGAGAATCGCTAAAGGAAGAAAGAAAAAAAATTAAAAAAAAAAAAAAAACTTCAAACTAAGATAAAGTGAAAGCCAGCAGAAATTGTAAGCAAAAACTAAAAATTTTTTAAAAACTGCAAAGTTCTGAGAAAACCCTGCTGAGGTGATGCACGTCCAGTCCCCTCACATGAATGGCACAGAATGCAACTTTTTCCTTTTCTTTAAATAGTAACATAAACCCTGCCTCTAAATCTATTTATCAGAAAAATTTACTCTAATAAATAGATAATACTCTATTATCTTTTTTTTTTTCTGAGACAGAGTCTCACTCTGTTGTCCAAGCTAGAGTGCCTTGGTATCAGCTTAGCTCACAGCAACCTCAGACTCCTGGGTTCAACTGATCCTCCTGCCTCAGCCTCCTGAGTAGCTAGGACTACATGTGCCCACCACAATGCCCAGCTAATTTTTCTATTTTTAGTAGAGATGGAGTCTTGCTCTTGCTCAAGCTGGTCTTGAATTACTGAGCTCAAGTGATCCTTGTGCACCTCAGCCTCCCAGAGTACCAGTATGAGCCACTACACCCAGCCAGTTCTCTGTTATCTTAATACAAAGTTAGTGATTACAACCTCAGAAGCATGCTGTCTGATGTCTGATGTGCCCTTATCTTACCAAACCTGGAATAGTTTGATTGCCGGAGAAAACTCTGATTCACAATTCAAAAGGGAGATGTAGTGAAGTGGTTAATCGAATGAACTCTGGAACAAGAGTGCCTGGTTCAAATCCCAGTTCTGCCACTTGCTAGTTGTGTTGCATTGCCTTGGGCATGTTATTTAATTGCTTTGTGTCTTAGGTCCGTCATTTGTCATGTAGGGTGACTAAAGTACCTACTCCACCAGGCAGTTGTGAATGTCTGCACATACAAAACTGCTAAGTAAGAATAGTTTCATTGTTTTCTTCTTGGAAGAAGAATAGGCGATGGTGATGGTGGTGGTGATAGGTATGTTCAAGGTCATTCAGTGATTCATTACCAGTGCCAAGGCTAGCCCTAAGTTCCTCCATGGCCCTTTCCAGCCTATATTGGTTTTGAGGAAACTCTCACTTGTGTAGAGAAGATCAGGTATTCTATCCCAACTTCCTGCTCACAGCCTGTCCACAGCTTTCACCAGGAGTTTTAACGAAGAAAATTGAAGTCCTCTCTGGTTAAAGGCAGAAAAGTGGGGCTCTCTGCACCCATCTCTACCAGTGCCGTCACTACCACTATTATCTGTGCCCAGACACAGAGGTCTAATGGCAGAGGGTTTGGAATGCTTAGGGATTGAAGGACTCAGAAATTTATCAGAAAAAAGGACTAGACTAAATGAAGAATTGGACTTCCATTTCTGTTCTGCCCCTGATAAACTGGGTGACTCTAGGAAAGTCTCTTCACCTCTCTGCGTCTTTAAAGATAACATTAGTTGTAGTTTTTAAGGCCAGGATTTGATTGGATCGTAAATGTGTCATTTTCCAGAGTGAATGTCAATAAAAAGTATTAGCTTAGCTTGGTGAAGGTATGAGATTAGATCAAGCATGGAGACTTTGATTCTAGCCTGCTAAACTACTAAGAGCCATTTTTAAAAAATTATTTATGAGAGTAATTTTATATGCAATTCAAGTGTAGCACAAGAAGCCAATACACAAAGTTCAAGTCATGGAAAGTGGATCTAGTCTGAAGGTGGACATCCCACAGAGTGAGAATTGGAAAAGCTTTGAGGCACAGTGTCAACAAGCACTATGGCAAAAGGGTTGGGAACATGAGTTGGAGTTAGGCAGACCTGGGTTCAAACCATGTTTGAGCATTTGCTAACAGCTGGGCATCCTTAGGTTTATCCCTTAGCCCTCACAGCTCACCTTTTTTGTCTATGAAGTGGCATAGAGCTCGTGTGCAAGATTATACAAAATTATACAGCAGAAAGTGTCCAGCACGTACTGAGCTCAAATAATGGAAGATATTGGTCTCATTTAGGACTTTCTTGGTTTGGGGTGATAGAATCCAAACTCACATTAGTTTAAGTAAAGAAAGCATTTTATTGTTTTAAGTAACCAAGAGCAGGGATGGAGCTGTGCTTAGGAAGGTCTGGCGTCAGGAACTCGGACACCAGCAAGACTCTCCTTCTCAGCTTCTCATCTCTAACTGTTGGTTTCATTCTGTCCTGCCACAGAGGACATGGCTTCCAAAAGCACTCAGTTGCAATTCCATGGCCCCTCAGGAGATGATTCTTTCCCACCAGCTTAAAAAAAAAAAAAATCCCAGGAAAGGACTCTAATTTGCTTGGCTTGTGTCACACGACCAACCCTGGCCCAATCTCAGCAGCCAAGAAGGCGAAGTCCTCTGATTGGCCCAATCTGAGTCACATGCATACCCCTGGGTCAAGGGTCCAGGAACAGAAGATGGGGCTGCTCCATGATATTCTCTGGAGGCAGTTTAGGTGTGAGTGGATTTGGAGAACAGGTTCTGTACTGGGTGCAGGGGATGGCATGGAGCCACTTCTTACAAGTGCTACATCTTCTTAGCATGGCTTTGGTGCCATATTTATCCTAAAATGTACTCTTTGTAGAAACAGCTCGACTTAATACTGCTTAATTCTGACCAAATCCACCATCCTCAGCTGCTGTTTGCAGAGCTTATGCAGCGCTCACACAGGATGAAGCCTGTGCACTGTGGCAGTCCCACTGGCGGGCCCAGGGTGGAGCTGTCTCTACCTATACTCCAACCCATAGTCCCCAGCCTCAGCATGACACTCAAGGAGACTGGGGGCACTGTGCTTGTGACAAAGAATGATAGCACTGGAAGGAACCTCAGGAACCACCTGAAGCCAAGAGAGGGCACAGGGCCTCGGACGACACGGAGCTCCTCTGGGAATGTGTCTTCTTCATTAGGCACTCTCAGCCCTTGGCATACAGTAGGTCCTCAGTAAATACTGGGCGAATGAATGAATGAACTGAGGTTTGAATCCAGACCTCCCGATTCCCAGACCCATATTATTTCTGCTGTATAATCCTACTTCTCCTTGAACCTAAACGTCTTAATTTCTAGATCTAAAATCTTTTCCCTCCATATAAGGGGGACGGCTCCTTGACCAGGTTGGACAGGAGGAGCACTGGGTGCTGAGATGAGCTCAGTGCTCACAGCCCTAGCTGAAGTGAATGAGAACTGGTGTGTGCTACTGTGTGGGCAGATGGGGGGAACGGATTGGAGCGAGGCAAGAATTACAAATACTCATCACCTTGTAGCTTTCTGTTTGGTCCCATCTATGAGAGGCAGGGCAGCATTCCATCCCATCTGATGGATGAGAAAGTTTCATCAAAGCTCCTCTGAAGTTCAAAGAGGGCAAATGACTTCCTGAACACCCCTTGCCTAGTAATTTGGGGAGGAGCTTAGACCCCTCCCCAGGTGTTTGAACTTCCAGCTCCCTAAGCGCCTGCAGCAGACACTTTGGTGCCTCATCCATGTGTCCCCAGTACCTGCTGCTCTGCCTGGGTACTTGCTGCCTGCCATTCCCAGCACATGCTAGCCCCTCCCTGGGAGTCCTCAAGCAGTGACTGGCAGGAGTTGGTGGACACATGTTGCAGTTGCCTTGACCCTCGATGGAGTAGCTCAGAGGCTGTGCACACACCCCCCACTGGCTCCCAAAGTCCCCAGCAGGATCAGGTTCCAGTTGCCCACGGGAGTTACTTATTTAATAACATGCTGGCTATTCTTTCCACTCTCACTTTACACCTCCCTACCTGGAAGCATTTCCTGGGATCCCTTACCAAATAAGCTACTCTCAGCATTAGAGTCTGCTTCTGAGGCAACCCAAACTAAGACTATGACTTTCCTTTTTTTTAATTTTTTTATTTTGAAGGGCAGGGGAGGGAGGTGTACCAGCTGGCTAAATAATGAGAACTATAGCTCACATATACAGCTCACATAAAGTAACTTCAAATAAGGACTAGAATGCCTCGATGTCTTTGTACCACCTGCCTGCTTCCTTCCTGGCCCCACCCTCACCAGTCTTGCAAGTTTCTCCACCACCCATTAGAGAGGTGGACACCTATGAGGGTGTTTCAGGTCATGCCATCAAGAACCAGCACCATGCAGGGCCTGACTCCATTCCTGAGCTCTGGGTGACAGTTTCCCATGGCTCTGACAAGGTGTCAGGGTGAGTTGGCACTGGCCCTGCCTTCTAAGGCTGTTGCTCTGTCCTGGTGTCTATCACACATGATCCTAGCCTTATATGTCACTCAGCTCTTTAACTGACTGCAGGATAACTGCAGGATATCTTATGGGCAGCATGAGAACCCAGACAGAACCTCCAGGGGACCAGAGTCATTGAGTCATGGGATGCTGGGGCAAGAGGAACCTTTTAGGAACTGGGCACCTGTCTAACCCTCCTATTGTTGGAGGTGGAGGGAAAGGACTTAGACCTGAGGTACTGGGTCTTATCTAAGGTCACATGGTGCATCAGGAGTGGAATGGGGCGTGAACAAAGTTTTTTCTTTTATTTCTAATTCAAAGATTTTTTCCTCTTAACAGATAGTATGGAAAGAGGAGAGGGGAGCATGGCAGAAAAACAAGGGTACAGGATTTAAATCTAGGCACACCTTGGTTTGAAATCCAGTTTTGCTCACTGTCAGTGTGTAACCATAAGCAAGTTACTCGGGTCCGTGTGCCTTCATTTCCACAATTGCAAAGTTGAGGTCCTATTACTCATCTGACAGGGTTGCTGGGAGGCTCAGCAGAGATAATTGAGGTAGAAAGCACCTGGTAGTAACAGCTGCTCCATGAACATCCTGGGACTCTGAATCCAAAAAGAAATCCCTCCTATTTTACAGGCCTGCACATTGCACATGGGTGACACTTCATGGAGGTTAAACAGAACTGTCCTCATTATCTACATAATCACTTCTGGACATTAGCACAGTGTAGCGCAGAATTTCCAGATTGTGTGCTTCAGAGTTCCCTGTGAGAAAGGGATGCCCGTGAGAAAAGGTGGGCTCCACCAGACAAATATGGAAAGGGTTGCATTAACCTCAACCAAACTGACATCCTGCAGGACTTCTCGGAGCCTGTGCTTCTTGCTGTGCTTTGCGTGTGTGCAGTAGTTCTTTGTGTGTCTAAACACACATTTTTGGTCAGGATCCTGACATTTTTGGTCAGGATCACTGTCTCCCAGAAGTTGGGTGTGGTCCAGGGGAATAAAGATTGGGAGACAGTTGTTGGTCTACTGGAAAGGCCACCCTACTGAAGTCAGGAGATTCTGACTGTGTATTTGATGTCTGCCAGTTTACTCGCTGTGTGACCTTAGACATAGCTCTGACCCGTAGGAGCCTCAGTTTCTCCATTTGTAAAATGAGAGGGGAGAATGGAGTCCTAAGGGGGCTCCCACTCCTGATGGGCTGGGATCTTGGACTTCTCCACCATTAGCTCCTTGCCTGTAACCTTAGCACACCCAGCCCGGGTCAGTCCTGAAGAAGGGAAGAGAGCTTCCAGGCGGCGCCTGCCTGCAATACCCCACTGCCGGTCCCTGGCTTGCCCTTGAAAGGCAGGTGGAACTGAGAGAAGCAGGCCCCACCTGCCTCCTGCCTGGAAAGGAGACGTGAGGGCTGCAATCCTCTCCTCCCTCCTCCTCCACCCGCTGCCAGGACAGTCAGCCGCTGGGGGATTAAGAGTGGGCCCAGCGCCCATTCACGCCATTCAGCAACACAGGAAGCCAAGCGGGCTCCTGCCCGCCCGCTTCTGCTGGGCAGGTCTGTGAGATTACACCATTGTGCTGGGGACTCACACAAAGGGAGGCCCAGCCTGTCGGGAAAGGCCTGGTCCCAGGGGAATCCACCGCCTGGTGGCTGGGGCGGCCTGCCCTGCTACGGAGCTAATCCCACCTGTCTGCCCAGCCCGGGGCAGAGCCCTCACAGGGCAGCCTCTGAGGTGCCCAGTGATGCCCTTTATCTGCCCACAGTGGGGGTCTCTGGGATCCTAGGGGCACGATGGGTGTCATCCCTTTCTGTATCTTCCAGGAGAAGGTCCCCGCCATCTGCACATGAAGTTTCAGCCTGCGTGCAGGAGTCTTTCTTCAAGACAATGCAGAGATCTGCACAAAAGGCAGGCAGGCGGGTGAGGACAAGTTCATCTTTGTGAGCCAGACTCCTGAAGGTCTCTGAGGAATGGGCATGTTCACTTTCTCTGCCTCATTAGAGCCCCACCATCTAATCCTTGTCTTGGACAAGCTGGATCTGGCTTTCAAGGCTCCTCTAAGACAGAGGTGTCTTTGTCAGTTCTCCAAGGCCGATGGGCCAAATGTAACTGGCTGGTGGGAGTCTGCAGCAGCTCTGTCACACCCAGGCCACTTAAAGAGATGGGCTTTTACTACCGGGGACCCTGCTGAGATGTGTGTTCTGGTACTGCAGAGTGTGTGGCATTTCACTCAGTCCTAATTTTTGCCACGTCA
This sequence comes from Otolemur garnettii, assembly GCF_000181295.1. Taxonomy (NCBI): domain Eukaryota; kingdom Metazoa; phylum Chordata; class Mammalia; order Primates; family Galagidae; genus Otolemur; species Otolemur garnettii. Next base: position 2,473,149 of record NW_003852409.1, read on the forward strand.
ATGCACCCCCCATGTAGGACAGTTCTCTGGGTGGCCTTGGCCTAACCCAGTTCTCCTTTTTTTCTCACTTGTAGTTCTCAAGAATAACTGTAGAATATGCTGGAAGGCGACATTATAATATAGGGAGAGGCTGACCAGGACAGCCAGACTCTGTTCCAGTTCTCCCCAGAATGGGATGTCCTTCAACAATTTAGTCTAGCACAGTGATTTTGTTGCTGTGAAAATAATTTTATTGTTGGGGGTCACCACAACTGTATCAAAGGGTCATGGCATCAGGAAGGTTGAGAACCACTGGCCCTAGCAACTCACATTCCGCAGGGTATAAAACCCAGGGAGGGTTGCTTTCCTGGACACCCACAGCTGTGGCGCTAGTTAAGACTCCTCTCACCTGGGAAGCTTTCCTGAGCCTGTGAGGACCAGCTGGACATGAATCTTAGGCTTCTGCTGTCCCTTGCTGCATCTGTAAGTAGTAAATCCACTTTATGTAACTCTCGTGTGTGTCAACAGACAAGGATAAGCCATAACCAATGCACAGGGAACCCAGTTTACAACTTGTACTATCACTGATATAACGCTTTTCTTTGTAACAACCCACTAAATCAAAATTTTAGTCTTTTCCTAAGCAATATCTATGAAATCATAGGTTATGGCCCAGAAATTCCAAATACAATAAAAATAATTTCCCAACCCCCCCCCAATGATTTGTCCTGAAATAACCTAAAATCACCATGGGACTCATCAGTGGTAAGTGAAATGAATTGGGATTAGATAGTCTCTAAGCTCCCTTCAAATCTTGGGAGCTAAGCTTATAAGATACTAAGACTCCATAATGCTGTTGATTGCAAAATTCTCCACAGTCCCCTAAGCCAGACCTTGAGGAGACTCCTCCTCCTTCCTCATTCTCCTGATGCGGTCACCAGGCAGTTCTACCTCCTGAACACCTCTCCCTTCTGTCCCCTCCTCTCTCACTCCAGTGGCCGAGTCTTCCACCCATTCTCACCAGAATCCCTTCAATAGCCTCACTGGTCTGCCTACCCGCCTCTGTCCACCTCCAATCCACTCTCCACCCTGCAACCAGAGTAATCATTTTGCCATGCAGATCTCAAGTGCCTGGAACATGGTAAACATCCCATTAATGACAGCTTTGATATTTTTGAAGATACAAGTCTAATCATGTATCTTCACTGCCTAAAAGCTTTCCATGGTTTCCCCCATATACCTCAGGATAGACCAAAACTCTTTAACCTGGCACGGAAGGCTCTTTCTGATCTAGCCCCTACCCACTCCACTAGCTCTATTTGCCATCGCTCCTCAAGTCTCTCCTTGTGTTCCAAGGAAGCCAAAAGACCATGGTGTCCATATGTGCCAGGCTGTCTCCTGCCTCTCTGCCTTGGCTGATTCTGTAGCTTCTGTTAGGAAGGATCTCCTCCCCACACTGACCACCATTCTTCCTCAGACGCCTTGCCAATTCAGGACCTTCCTAATTTCATCATCCTTTCTGTGCCAGAGAGGATGTACTTGCTGCATACAAACAACCTAAAACATAGTGGCCTAAACTAGAAACACTGAATAATTCTCACAATTCTGTGGGCTGGTTGGGTGATTCTTCTGGTCTAGGCTGGGCCACATGATCTAGAGCGGCCTCAGTTGAGATGTCTAGAAAAGCTGGGATGGTAGGAGTCTCTCTTGCCATGATCTTATGCTCCAGGAGACTGCCTTGGATTTCTGTGAATAGTGGACCCAGGTTCTCATCACCAGTGGGGAGGTCAAGCCCCAGTGTACAAGTGTTTATCAAACTTCTGCTTATATTACATTTGCAAATGTCCACTGCACAAAGCAAATCACATGACCAAGGCCAAATTCAAGGGAGAGGATTGGAAGAGCAGCGAAGTCACCTTGCAAAAGGAGCAATCGTGTCTACTGTGAAAGATATCATGCTTTTTGCAATTTTCTGTGGTGAAAACCCTCTTATTTTCTCTTCCTGATATGTATTTTCCCCTTAATCTGGTAACTTCTCTTTTGTCTTCTGCAGAACTATTCTCTCCTCACTTCAATCAAAATCCCTCCGCTATCCACAGGCATGTATAAGGTGGGTCATTCACAGCCTCACCTTTCCTGGGCCACAGTGATTGGCCCACCGTCAGGCATCTGATCCAAGACAGGTCTATCAGAGTTCTTCCCTAGGACCTCAAAATCAGAGCTGGAAGTAAATGCTCTCTTCTGTTGATGAAGTTCAGAAGATGAACTGACAGCAATTAAGAAGCTACCAAACTTACACCCGATCCTATCCTATCCATATCATGATTGGCTTACATGAACCAATTAGGGCCTCCTGTGTGCCTAACTTGATTGGAATTTCTATTACCTGTAAGGAAAAGAGTCCTGACCAGTTCATCTTCACAGGTCCCTGGCAGAAGTGACTATACCTCTTCATACCTGGGCTTCAGCTCAGTTATCAAGGTTAACTATGTGACATCAATCAAGACAGGGTAAAGTATCTGGGAAGGACAGTCAACAGTGCTGCACTGGAGATGTCACCTTTTCCATGTTTCTACTCAAAGAAAAATTCTTTTTCAGCTTGGATTCCAACCCGCAAATCATTCCAACCAAAGGAAACACATGGGGAGAACAATGGAACCCTCCCCATTGTTGTATCACTGCAGGAAACAGAGAAATTCATAGCAAACTGCTCATTTTAGAGAAGGAAAACCATCCCCAGAGAGACACAGAGTTAAAGGTACTGAGATCTTGACACGTGAGCAGAGAAAACACACCTCTCCAGGAACCTCCTGACTGCTGAGGCAACATGAGAATCAGGGTGAATTACATAATTTTCATTTTTTGACAAAAAGGAATCAATCTCATTTCTTTAAGAACTGCATATCTTTTCTTCAGAATAACTGAGCCAGTATGTCTTCACACAGTGGACACTGAACAAGGCAAGAGATAGAATACTCAGCAGTGACTCAGAGATCTCGGACTATCCTCATGTGGTTTCTTGTGT
>NW_003852409.1:2476510-2531541 GCF_000181295.1 Otolemur garnettii
CACATGTGTCTTTTCTCTCCAAGCACACTGAGCCTTTGCAGGAAGGGTCCTCTCGCACATTTTTTAGTATGCCTGGGGTGACAGATGTCCTGCCTGGAGAAACCTGACCCTGTGCACTATCTATCCACCTGGTCCTTTAGGTCAGGTCCCAAGCTAGTTGAGAACACGAGCCTGAAGGAGAGAAGTTGGGCCTTGGGGGTCTGGGGCAGACCCAGCACAGCTCAGTAAGGTCTGGGAAGAGAGGGCCACGCCCCAGCCAGCTGAGGGCGTGGCCAGGGCGCTGTCCGCCCCTCAGTGCTGACCAGTTCCTGTGGCTGGGAAAAGACCTCTGGGGACAGGGGTTAGACCTTCCCACTTCCCAGGCTTCCCAACCATTAGGTGAAAAATTGGGAAGAGGAGGTGAAGAGAAAACTGGCTACTTCTGTTTCCCCCTCCACATTTTCTCCCCATTCCGCACCCTTCGGTGCTTCTGTCTCCTTAACTCATCCTTTTCTCTTTCTCACCACTTCCAGCCTCCCTGTATTCCGCTGGAGTCACTGGCTCTCTACCTCCCTCTATTCCTATTTCCCCTCTCTGTTTTTTCCCTCTTCCCTATTTCCTCTTTATCCACTAACTGTGCAACCACTTGCAAGCTTCTTAACCTCTTTGGTGAAAGCCCTGACCTCACAAGCGGTTGGGAAGCTCAGTGGTCAGCTTAGAGAAGATGCCCAACCTGAGTGCATTTCATTAACTGTTCCCTTTTTTCCCGGATGGGAAGGATGGGGGGAGCACCATATTAGGCTCCTTCACCTCCACAGCAGAGCCCCAGCATGCCAACCGCCCACCAACCACTAGAGAAAGCCTAGGGGTGCAAGTGGCCTCCTCCACCACCCAAGGAGACAGATCCTGGACTAAGGTGTTGAGCTCCATCATAGAAGGACTGTTGGGTGCCAGATGATGGCTGATGAAGACCTCTAAGAGGGGGAGGGAGTGAGCGTTTTACATGCATTATCGCACATGGTCTTCACAAGAGCCTTATATTATTAGTGTCCTCATTTAACAGGTGAGTAAAGAGTTTGAGAAAAATGTAGTGACTGCTTGGGTCACAAAGATATTAAGTGAGGACAAGCCCATCTGATTCTAAATGACATGCTCTGTGACTTACTTTTAAACTGTGGGAAAATTAAAACATAGAAGAGGAGCCAGGTGTAGTGGTTCATGTCTGTAATCCCAGCACTTTGGGAGGCCAAGGAGGGAGCATCACGTGAGGAATTTGAGCCCAGCCTGGGCAACATGACAAGACCCCATCTCTGAAAAAAAAAAGAAAACTTAATCCAGGTGTTGTGGTCAGGTCCCAGATACTCAGGAGGCTGAGGTATAGGAGTCACTTGAGCCCAGGAGTTCGAGGTTGTGGTGAGCTGTGATGGCACCACTGCACTCCAAGAATATAATGGACCTCCATGCACCTGCTACCCAGCTTCATTGATCAACTCTTGGCCAATTTCATCTCATTCTATTTACACTCACTTTACTCTTTTCTTATTTTAAAAGACATCAGCATCATATAATCTTAAAACGTATCAGACATCCATACAGTTTTAGCTATAAAGCTGATTTTTATGATATAAAGCTAATTTAGAAAAAATAACCCGACTGCCATTACTTTGTCTTAAAACTTTGCAATAATTTCTTAAGATTACCAAATAACAAGGCAGCATATTCGATTCATGTTTTCAATCATTGCCATGCTCTTTTGCTCTTCCCGCTACCTCTTTTAATAAAAATAATGATACTTTTTCACTGCAAAACCCTTCTACACAATCTTATTTAACGTTCACGTCTGCCCCTACAAGTACACAGGGCAGGACTTTCCTCATTATGGAAATGTAAGAATGGCTCTCTGGAAAGGCTTACAGAGGTGAATGGCCTCACTCGGGGTCACCCACCAGTTTGGGGGTTGTCCCAGCCCTCATCCCTCCCCACCTTAGGGGCTTCACAGTAAGAAGTTGCAACTTCCAAGCACAAAGTCTGGGGACTGCGGTGTTCATGAGGAACTGTCTGGGAGACTCTCCCTCCCGCCGTGGTGGCAGGCTGGGGGGTGTCCTGGTATACATTCCCAGCTGGGATGCTGGAGCCAAGCCCCTTTCTCTTAATAACAACAGGACTAATTCCCTGGCACAGGCTTGTTTGTGTACAGCAGCTCCCCAAGCCGAGGCAGCAGCAGGGGCTGACCACTGGCTGCCTGAGGGGCATGCCTTAAAGCCCCCTGCACTATGGCAGATTGGACACTGAAGCCCAAAGGGCAGGCACAATAGCTGGATCACTCAGTGGACCCTGCTCTAATTCTGCTTTTCACCTAAGTGCACGGGGAGGGCAAAGGTTGCACCGTTTTTCTTCTGGGAACTTCCTTGCCTAGCCAGCCCCTCACATGCAGAGAATGCCAAGGATTCCATCCTAAATCCCCTGGCTTTTCTGACTAATTCTTCCATTAGTCTGCAAACTACAGAGCAAACCCCTCGGCCTGGCACTCAAGGCCTATAGTCTGCCCAACACCACCAGTGTAACCTGCCATAGATCCCGAGGAGACCCAGTACAACTTCAGGGGAAATGGAAAAGCTCTAGATAATACTAGCTAATTCCTGAAGTTCTCCCGTTAGAGCTTCATTTCTTCAGCTTTAGACTGTATTTTCTGTTTAAATGTGAGCTTTGTTCCTGCCAAGTGTCCATTGAATCTTCTTCCACACCTCAAATTAATCTCCAAATAATTCCACTGGCTACTCACGTGCCCACATAGACCGTGCATTTCATTTCCCCATGGCTTTGTTCATGCTGTTTCTTTTGCCTGGAAACTTGTTTCTTCCTTCTTCACCCACTAACTCCTAGGTTGCCTCAGGTCTCAGCTAAGCTTCTTCACCTCCTCCAAGGAAATTTCCCGAATGCCTCCTTCCCCTCATCAGCCTTCCCACCCGCCATACTGGCTGAAGGCCCTTTTGTGGACTTGGCTGCACCCTGGCACTTATGCCCAGCAGATTATGAGTCTGTGGCAGAGACTGTGTGTTGTTCAGTTCAATCTTGCCTGGGCCTAAACACAGGGCTGGAACATAGTGGGATCTCACCTTAGTGTTCTCTTTGAAACACTTTATTTCCCTGAATCCTTGCTCGGCTCTGAGGGTCAGGTTGCTCAGGAGTCACGATTCCTCCCATTTTACGGAAGTGGAGGCTGTGACATGGAGAAGGACAGTGGCACATCTCGGGCTCCCAGTGCTGAGCGGGAAGCCAGCCTCTTACCCATCACACCTCCTGCCTCCTGGTCCAGCCCCACTCCCCGCCCCAGACCAGCCTGGATGTCCAGGTCAGAGGAGGTATGACATGGTGGAGAAGGAGGCAGTGCCTCTGGCCCTTGGAACTAGCAGCAGTGCTCAGACACCCCTAGCACAGCTTGCTGACACCCAGATTCCTCCTTCCGGCATTGGTGCCTCCCACTGCCTTCCCCAAGCCATCTCTCCAATTGCATCTTTTAAACTCCTTCTCAGGTGCCCCTGTTGACAGCACCCCACTCAGCCTTCTCTGGGCTCACCTGAGATTTTAGAACACTGTACTTGGAGCCAAAATTCTGTCCCCTTTGCATCCTGGAACTCCATGACGAGGGCAACTGGTTAAAGAAGGCGGGCGGATGTTCACAGGAGTCTTCCAACATCAGGGTGACAAAAACAGCAACATGCTGAGAACATACAGATGGACCAGCACTTCCCAGACTGTCTGTGGAATACTGCAATCCAAGAGATGCCATAGCTATTCCTCTGCAAAAGCGCCTCACAGGCAATATAATAATCATGTCTGACATGCACCGAGGCCTTGCATACAGTATCTTACATGCAACACGTGTCCATCCCCTTGATAACCCTAAAAGGCCTGTCCCATTTTTTCTCTGAACTAATTGAAGAAAACTGCAGCTCAGAGAGGCTGGTGAACTTCCCCATGGTCACACAGCTGTAAAGTAGTAGGGATGGAATTCAAAACCGAGCTGCTTTACCAGTCTACTGTCTGTCTTATTGCATTGTCCCTTGAGGAAATTCAAGATGAATTAGCATTAAACATCCTAAAGATTCTTGTTTAACTAAGCCTCTCCCACTCTTCTTCAAGGCTGAAATACCTCCCTCCCTACCATGACCTTTGTTGGTTGAATGTTATTCCTGTCTCACAGAATATGATTGTTTCACTGAGCACAGTTTGTGAAATGCTGTATGGGGAAATATCAGCTCTTGCCCTAACACACTAAGAGCACAGGATGGAGGAGGAGAAGGAAGCCTGCAGATCACTGTGCAGAGCCTCTTTGCTATTCATAGGAGGCTCTAAGCCCCAGTGAGGGCAAGTGTTCTCTGGTTGAGCAGCCAAGGAGCAGAGGAAGCAGGAGCCTGACTCCTCCGCAGAGCCAAGAAAGACCTGCACTCCAAGCTGGAGGTTGGGGCTGGCAGTTGGGAAACCTCTGAACAGGTGGAATTCCCACACTTTCCTGTAGGGGTCGCATAGACTTCGGGAGACAGAAACTGCTGGAAGGCACACCATCTTATTGAAAAGAATCATGAAGCTCCAAGAACCAGAAAGCTCACATTTTCACAGATCACATCAAATCTCCCTCCACCAACACAAAGGCCCAGAGACGGGAGGGCCTTGTCTAGGGCCACACAGCAAGTTCAAAGCACAACCGGCACAGGAATCCAAGCTTGCTGCCTCCTGCCTTCAGCTCCAAGGTTCCCTCTGGTCTTTTCCTGCAGTTGCTGATATGTGTCTGCCCCCTCAGCCTGGCAGGAGGCTCCTTGAGAGCAGGGAGAGTGTCTAGTTCATGCCCGACTTCCTAGCTGCTGGCATTTAGGGCTGAAGACATATCGATGCATGAATGAATAAATGCATGATCTCAGCTTGATCCTTTACATGGCTGGGATTAACTTTTGGGTGCTTTTAAAATTTACTGTGCCCTCAAAGTGGACCAAAGAATAACAGCAACACATATTGTTATACTTTGTTTAACATATGTAGTGTATGTGTGTATACACACATCAGCCCCTGGTGTGAGGGATATGGCACAAGCACAACAGACACTGTCCCTAGTGCCTCTGCCTCCATAAAACTTACATTCTCAGAAGACAATTCATTGACAATGAATTAGCCAATTTAAATGCTGGTAATTGCTACAAAAGAGAGCAGAGGACTGCACTGCAATTAGCTTGATCAGAGTAAAACTGCTGGTTCATCTGCTGAATGCATTGAAAGCTGTTAAGCATTAAATCAAACTTTTCCATAGCTTCACACAGCAGTTACGAAAAGAGAGCAGGGAGAAAGAAGTTCTCGTGGATGTCAGGGAAATCGAAAGGAATCCTTAATCAACATGCACTGCAAATCAAGGCTCCTTAAGAGCATATTCAGGAGATACTCTAACCCTCTGGGCACCTCCTCAGTGGTGGAATTCTGTGGGAGCCCTCCCAGCAATGCCCTCAAGTGGGAGTTATCATCTCCACTTAAAGAAGAGAAGCCAGCAGGTCAGAGCAGTTAGCCAGTTCTTCAAAGTTCATCCACACAGCTACCATGTAGGACCAGGACTCAAGCCCAGGATGAGGTGACAGCAGCACTCAGAATCTTTCCCTGTATTTTCTAATCTTAAAAGCTGATCAGCCAAGAGTTGGAAACTCTGGACTCTGACATCACAGGTATGCAAATTTTTCTTGTCACACCATCTCCCCTCCACTGGGCCCTGGAGAAAAAACACTGCATTTTCTGGGAACCAGAAATCAAAACAAGAAGGTGACGTAGGATGCCAAACTCACTTCGGGGGGAAATTATTAATTACTAGAATGATTGCATTCCTTTCCCCTGAGATACAGGTTTGTTGAACAAAACGCTTTAATATTTTATTTATGCAAATGGAGAAACTACTCTCCATCTCTCAAATAAGATGCCCAAGTGGAGTCTTTTCTCTGCCTTTCAGAGACTTAAGCAATCATTTTCCTTGTCTAAGGCGATTCCACCTCAGTGCAACCAAACCTTGCCTACTCTCAATTTCATAAGCAAATCCAACATCCAGAATGAATCTAACTTTCAAAGCTCACACTCCCCACCCCCACCCAAACCCGGTCCCCCATGGGGGCCTGAGAACCTGAATGCCCACTGAGCTGCTCTCCCCAAACAGACATTCTGCCTCCTCTTCTGCCTTCCCGAGAGCGAGAGCGAGCAGGGAAGAAAGAAGGCACCCGGACAGGCATGTACGAACAGCCCTCCCTCCTAAGGAGCTTGCCTTTCAGGTTTCCTAAGAGCCCATGGATGTGCCTGTGGATTCTGTAATGAGGAGGGATTTGTTTGTTGAAGGATCTTTTCAGCTTTATTGCTTAACTCAAAGGTGAGAAGGGGGTGGGGGCAAGATGAGAATCACTCTCTTTTGCTTCCCGGATAGTTCAAATTTAAGCTTCGCCTGCAGCTGCACTGAAGCAGCAGCCAAGATAGTTTTAAGGATGGAGACCCAGGAGTTCTGGTTCTGGGTTGGTCCCCTAAGCTGCTATCAATACATAACCAGGGACAAAACCTTCCCTTTCTCTGGACCCAAGTCTCCCCATCTGTTCGATGAGAAGATGAGGTAGGATGATCTGTGCCTCAGTTTCTTCATCTGTACAATGGGAATTGCAGTAAATATCTGGCTTCACCTCCTGAATAATAAATCAACATGGAGTGCTTTCATCTCTTTTTGACAATGGATGCATTAGAACTATAAAACAGGGGCAAATTCTCATTGGCTTTGCTATTTCCTTGGTAGCCTCTATCAACCTGTTTGTGCAACAAATATAATTTATTTTCCTTTTAACTTTTTACTTTGAAAACCTTTTTGATTTGCAGAAGAGCTGCAAAAAATTGAACAAAGAGTTTCCATAGATTCCTTCCCCAGCTTCCCCTGTTGTTAACACCTTACATAACCACAGAACAATGATCAAAACAAAGAAATTAACATTGGTACAATACTATTCACTAAACAACAGACTTTACTCAGATTTCACCAATTTTTTCCACTAATAGCCTTTTTTTTTTTTTTGGTCCCCAAACCCAACACAAGTTACCACATTACACTTAGCTGTTACATCGCCTTTACCTGCCTTTAACCTGACAGTTTCTCAGTCTTTCCTTTTGTTCATGACCTTGACATTTTTGAAGAGTACGGCTCAGATTTTTTTTTTTTTAGAGTGTCCTCCACTTGGGTTTGTTTGATGTTTTCTCCTGACTTGACAGAGCTAATGAATGTTTTGGAAACATATCACAAAGATAACTACTCTTATTGCGTTATCCTCAGTGGTATGATACAACATATTCATAATGTTATTATTGGTGATGTTCAATTGGATCACTTGGTTAAAGTGGTGTCCGCCAGGTTTCTCCATTGTTTTTCCCTGTCCGTCCCCTACTCAGAGAAGAGAGTCACTGAGTTCACCCTACACTACACACTGAGTTCAAGAAGTGAGAAATTATGGAAGTGTTTCTGATTGTGTGTGAAAACCCCACACTGTACCCCAGAAGTGCATTAATGTACATAGTTACCGTTCAATAAAAAAAAAAAAGTGAGAAATTAAATTCCACCTCCTGAGGGAGGAATATCAAAGAGTTTGTGGACATATGTTAAGACCACCACAGTGATTAATAAACATTTCAGGGGCGATCCTTTAAGGCTGCACAAGTCTTGTGTCTCCTTAACATTTTGCCCACCTATTTTATCATATTCACTGGGTCTTGCCATTATTATTGTAGTGTTCTAGTGCTGATTTTCTAATTTCTTCATTTCTTTTATATTTTCTACTGGCATTCTTTGATAAGGAAAATTTATCTCTTCTTACTCATTTATTTATTCAATTGTTTATTTATTTATATCAAGATGGACTCATGGGTACTGTATTGCATTTGGGCACTTATAATCCAATACTACATTTATTTTTAGGAGACACAGTCTCCCTTTGTTGCCCTGGGACTGAGTGCCATGGAGTCATCATAGCTCCCAGTAACCTCAAACTCAAGCTCAAGCAATCCTCATGCCTCAGCTTCCCAAGTAGCTGGGACTACAGGTGCCTGCCACAATACTTGGCTAATTTTTCTATTTTAGTAGAGACAGGGTTTCACTCTTGCTTAGGCTGGTCTCGAACCCTGAGCTTAAGCAATCCATTCGCCTCAGCCTCCCAGAGTGCTAGGATTATAGACACAAGCCCCTATGCCCGGCCTCATACTACATTTATTGACTTTGTGGTTGACTCTTACATCCTTAGGACATGTCTCATCTTTATTCTTGACAAATATTTCCTTACTTTCTGTCACTTATTTTCCTGGACTCAGTCCTGAAACCATCTATTTCTCCAAGGAGAATAAGGATTCTTTCTGTTGGAGAATGGCATTTAGAAACCAAGATCTGGATGCTGAGTGTGCCCATTGCTACTGGGAAGTCACTGCTTCTAGTCCCTTTTAGCAGACAGAGGCAGGAGACATATATAAATATACATATGTGTGCTTACTCAGGGATACACACATAGCTATATTTATTTTTGTATTTATCTGTATAAATCTATGAAAATAAACATAAATTCATACTGACACTACCAACTCTAGTCCCATGGGGTTCATTCCAGCCTTTCCTTCAGGGTCGTCTGTAACTTTTTTTCTCTGACAATGAGAAATATGGCTTCCCTTCTCTGCAATTTATTAACTTATTTGCTTAAGCTTCATCAACATGTCAAATAGCTTCAGAATGCTAACCTGTCCTTCTATGAGAAGCACAGTTACCAGTTAAAGGACAGTGTTTATAAACAGTTCTTTCTGTCTTTCAAAAAATATAATTTTTAATATTTAAAAGAAGGCCGGGATTCAAACCCACACTCTGCTACTCATTGGCTGTGTTAATGTGAGACACGCTCTTAACCTCTCTTGCATCTCAGTTTCCTGATCTACAAAATGATAATAATGGACTATATCTTACCTGCTTCCTTGCCCTGGTGGGAAGGGAAGAATTAGAAGAGATATAAAGGGGCTCAGATAAATTTCCTAGCACACCTCAAATGCCTAAAATTAGCATGATGTCATGGTCCCTGAGCTCCAGGTTTGGGCCCTGTGGATGGCAGCTCCTGTCCTCCGAGTCTTGTCCTGCTCTAGAGCACATACAAGGGACACAAGTGTCCACTTCTTTCTGCATCCAACTCAGTGGGTCTGATCCAGCCACACTGGAAGGGGGCCTGGTCTCTGGCTAAATAAACACAAACTCTAAGAGCCTCTGGGCTCTTGAGGCTCTTACTACCTACTGGAGCATTTCAGCTGACCAGCCTGGTCAGAACCAAAGCTCACCCCTGGCCTTCGCCCTCAGCTGCCTCTTCTTCCACAAGCAGGAGGCCTTCCTGGGTGCTCCCTCTTCCCTGGCATGGGAAGCTTTGCTCTCACTCTACCCTGCAGACTGGTAGGGCCCTTCCTTTCTCTGGTCCTCAGTTTCATTATCTGTAAAATGAGGGAGCTGAATTAGATCCCAAGTCACATGCTAAGTCACATCCAAGTTCCATTAGGCCCACAGAGCATTATCAGTAGTTTTTAAAACATTAATAGACTTCATACTTCAGAGCAGTTTTGGGTTCACAGAAAAATTGAGCAGAAAGTATAGGAAGTTCTCATATACTTTCTCTACCCCGTACCCCAACAGTCTCTTTCATTATTAATGTCTTACATTAGTACAGTACATTCGTTATAATTGATGAACTGACATCAATGCACTATTGTTAACTGATGTTCTGTTAACATTAGGGTTAATTATTTGTGTTGTACAGATCTGTGGGTTGTATCAGATGCATCATGTCATATATTGACTATCATGGTAGCACACAGAATCGTTTCACTGCCCAAATATCCCCTGTGCTTCACCCATTCATACTCATCCTCTCCCTCTCCAAACCCCAGAAACCACTGTCTCGATAGCTTTGCCTTTTACAGAATGTTCTATATGTGAAATCATACAGTACGTAGCCTTTAAAGACTGGTTTATTTTGCTTAGCAATATTAATTTAAGGTACTCCCATATATTTTTATGGTGTGATAGTTCATGTCTGTTTACTGCTGAATAATATTCCACTGTATGGATATACCACAATTTATCTGGTCACCAGTATAATTTTAAGCTGGAGTTATTTGCCAGTGGTCAAAAATGGAAGACATTATATTGAAATCCAGATTTGCAACTTCTCCTGAAAAAATGGGAAGATTTGGTAACACTGGTTCTGTCTTCCCAGTAGGCAATATTTAGCAGGAATTGAATAGCAGTAGCACTCTTTAGACAGGGCACGAGGGATCCTCTCACTGCGGTCCCCTCCTGCCTTCCTTATGTGACCTGCCAGGTCCTGGTAGCACTCACACAAGGCTCTGTGTCTTATTAGAGAGGAACTCCAGGCATGAGTGCTGATCGTTTGCCATCTGCACCACTTCCTAGCCCCTGAACGCACCTCCTCCCTTTTCTGCCCTGCTCTACATCCTGAGAGACTGAGCCTGCAGACTGTACCTTCCAGACTCCCCCGCTGGCTGGCGTCCAGGCAGATCTGGCTGTGGAAGGCATTGGCAGATGAGAGGGCAACAGCAAAAAGGAACCACCATATGTTGCCCTGTGCTCCCTCCCTCCCTCCATGGGCATCTACTTTCAGGCAGGGGCCACAGCTCCCCAGGCCTGTGGCTTTGCTGAGCAGCTGTCCCTGACAGTCCCCAGTCCCCCCTGGGTGCTGGTGACTCCACACCTCCTTTGGCTCTTCCCTACTGTGACCAGCTTCAGTGTCTCTCAGCACCTCTGGTTTACTCTTAACTCCATTACTCCTGTCAGTAGTCCTTTCATTAAAGACTTTTTATGTGAAACATCTGGATGGATTCTGTTTCCTGTTGTGACTGATATGCTAAGTTTCTTGTTTTCTCTGTGCCTCAGCTTCCTCTCCTGAAAATGGGAGTCCCATTAATGCCCACTTCATAGGGATGATACAGCAATTAAATGAGAAAATGTATAGATGATGCCGCTCTCAGTGCCTGGCATATGTAAGTGCTCAGTGAATGTTCATTGATATCATCATTGTCACCATCATCATAACTTGAATTTGTGGCCCTGGGATTGCAAGATCTCTATAGGTCCTTGTCTTATGGACAGAATATGAATGGGTGACTCACTACACAAAAGTTGCTGACAATAAATCTCCAGAAATTATTTTAATCTTTTTATTTCAAAGTACAGTTGAGGTTTATATGATGTAAATTATAATTATTTCTCACAATTTACAAGCAAGAGGACTGTGATTCTCCACAGACAGCTTTTACACTCTGCTTATGTGACATCAGCCATGTGGAACTTTCTTCTCCTCTTACAGATTACAGCTAATATTAGTGGAGTGCTTTCTCTATGCCAGATAATCCAAATCTTTATGTGTGCCAAAGCTCATCTGTGCCTCTACAGATGAGACAAGGAGGGTTGGAGAGAAAGTGACTTGTCCAAGTTCACACTCAGTAAGTTTTGGGGTTGGCTCCAAGTTTACTACATGTCCCATTACACATCCTGACCCTCTGTGGGCAAGGACTCGGCCACACCAACACCCACCCAGTTTCCTCACCACAAAAATCTTCCCTCTTCTAAATAGAAGCATCACTGAGCCTTATAAATCTGTAATTAAGTTAGCAAATATCTTGAGAAATGTAAAGTGATATCATTGAGGGTGGGGTAAAAGTCTGCCCTCGACCACCCCTTTTTCCTTGCCAGCCCCAGCAAACAGCTTCTGCCCTGTCACTTCCTGATGCCAGCCAGTTTCACCCAGCCTACACCCAGCTTGATCCCCTCTGACGCGGCTCCTTGTGAGGGGGTGAAACTGAGCCAGCGGGAGGAGCCCAGTGAGAAGGAAATGGAAAGTGAGGCCCAGGCAAAAAATCAAATCCCTCCAGTCAGATCAGAGAGTGGCAAACATTTGTGGAGTAAAGGAAAGGAGGGTAGAATGTATCCATGAATCTGCCAAAACATCAGAGCTGGGGATCAGACTACAGAGTCTGTACCTCCTCTGCTGGGCCTCAATGTTTTTGTCTGTGGAATGGGCTGCTGCTGCCTGTCTACAAGGAGTTGTCTTGGGGAATTGGAAGAGAACATAGGTATCCAATACCCAGCACGCAGTAGGCCCTCAGTATGCTTGACTCTCTGCCCTCTGCCTTGATCCATGTCCTCCCAACACATCCTCTGACTTCTCTCAGGCTTCTGGAAAAGTATCTCAGCTGGAGGTCTCCTGGGTGGTTATAGCAATGGTATCTAAGGATAATTATATTTGGTATTTGTAGAAAGCAAAAGGCCCTGAAGTTATGGCTCCATGGACCTATGTCTGTGTGTCTCAGTGCTATGAATATGGTAGATGCTTATGAAATATTAGTTGACTTAGTGATTTAAAAGGTGATGGTTGAGGTTTAGCTGAGTAAGAACTCTCAGCGGGTGCTTGGACATTTATGAAATCACCAGGGCCCCTGACAGCCTGAAAGGTTATACATCCACATTTTATGGATAGGAAAACCAAGGCTCTATGAAGTTGGGTGATTGGTCAAAGGTGACAGAAATCTCCTGATTCAGAATCCAGTCTTTATGTTCTAATAAGATACCTGTTAATCTTTCATTAGAAAGGGAAGTAGTATCTTTGTGCTTGCCTCCCAGTAAGGTTTTTCTCAGCCTCAGAAGGGTTCTCCCAGTTAGGAGAAGCACCTCGCCCAGGTTCACAGTAGGAACTGAATTGGGACAAAAATCCGGATTCTCCAACTCTTTCTACTGAGCTCATCTCATTCTGCTGTGTGCCTTAGATTCAAAAGGAAATAGACATAAGGCAGGAGTACTTGGGACTAACGAAATAAGAGAAATACTTGAGGTCCTCAGACCACCCATAAATCTGATTCCCCCAGAGAGTGACCAAGAGAAGAGCTTCTGGGCCCAGTGTTCTGCTGCCCAGAAGACCTGGGGCTGGGATGTCTCCCAGGAGGGTGGGCCTGGCTGCCCAGCTGCTGCCTGAGAGGCTCTGTCTAGATCGTGTCCAAGCCCCAGAGCCCAGGGTGGAGGATCCCTGGCATCTAGATGCCACAGCACCTGCCCCAACAGTGCTCCTAGCCTAGCTGTCACAGGTGAGTGGAGACTCAAGCAGGGGCTGGGAAGGAGAGGGGCCAGGGCTCCAGGGAACTCTTGACTTGTCTCTCAGTGGAGCCAGGGACACACCCCAGTAACATCCATGGCTACTGCCTTTTGGGAGCCTGATTTTGACTCTGCCAAAAGGGACTAATGGGAAGAAGTCAGGGGGTCCTGTGCTGGCTGACCTGAGCAGCCAGGAGGAGCTGAGAGAGCTGTGGACAAACCCTTGCACTGATTCACTCAACTCAACAAACATTCATCAAGGACCTGCTCTCTGTCAGACCCTGCACTGGGAACTGGGGATTCTGTAGAGAATCAGACAGTATGTTTGCCCTCTACAATCTACAAAGACTTGGACTCTTCCTAGATTGCAAAGCAGAGTGTGGCAGGGTTCTAGAAGAGGGCTCCAGAATCTCTTTGTCTCGTCCTATGATGCTGGGTGACATTGGTGAAATTGCTTAATCTCTCTACTCTCAGTTCCCACGCCTACCCTTCCTTCCTCAAAGAGCTAATCTATAAAGGAAATAAGACAATGGGCTTGGACATACTTTGCAGACAGAAACTGAATGGGGAGAGATGATTACCAGTGTTTCATAATGTCGTCATTAATGTGGATGCCATTTATTTAACACCTTTCCAAGTATCCAATATTCGATCAGTATCACATGTCATTATTCCAACAAGCCTGGTATAGCTGTATTATTATTTATATCTTAGGGATGAGAAATGAACACACAGCTTCTCAGTGACAGAACTGGGATTGCAACCAGGTCATTAAGATTCCACAACTGATTTTCTCTTTTTCTTTTTCTTTTCTTTTTTCTTCTCTTCTCCTTCCTCCCTCTCTTCCTCCCTTCCTTCTTCCTTCCCTCCCTCCCTCCTTCCTTCCTTTCATTCTTCCTCTCTTTCTGTTCCCCTTTCTCTCTCCCTCTATTTCCTTATTTCTTTCCCTCCCTTCCTCCCCTCCTTTCTCTGTCTCCCTTTCTCACTTTATCTCTCTCTTTCCTGATGGCTTCCTTTCTCCTCTTCACTCTTTCATTCAGCAGCGACTTCCTGGACCCTTTCTCTCTGCCAAGCCCTGTACAGAGGTAAGTAAAAGACCTGGAGCCTCCCTCCTGGACTCAGCCTAGCAGGCAGAGCAAACACTGAAGAATAATTACATAAAAACTCTTGACAAGGGAAGAGTCAGAGTGCCACAGAAGTGTGACCCTTATCTGGGAATTGAGAAAGTGATATTTGTGATAAAATCTGAAGTCTGTCCAGGAGTTGACCAGACAAGAAGTTGGGGAGAGGGACACAGCATGGAGTCTGGAGTCCAAAATGCTCAAGGAGCGGGACAGAACAGACACACAACTGGAGGGACAGACGGATGCCAGGAACACGGGCTGCAGGAGGCAGTGGCACAGGCAGAGACAGCAGCAGTCACATGACAAAGAGTTTGGACTTGGTCCTGAGGGCCTCTGAGAGTGGGATTCCCAGGGCCCTCACACCCCTCATTTTGTGTCCTCGTGATGGGCTGAATCAGCAGCTGAGGAGTGAGGGGAGGCAGAGTCAGAGGGGCTGAGTGACTAGCAAGCTGTGGGCATCACAGAGCTGCTGATAGGACAGGAGGGACTGGGCAGGAGCCAGGGTAGGGCCGCAACTGAGACAGTTCACAGTGTTCAGCAGCACTTGGGACTTGGGCAGTCAGAGATTATTCATCCATTCTTTCTTTCTTTTTTTTTTTTTTTTTGAGACAGAGTCTCACTACATTGCCCTTAGTAGAGTGCCATGGTGTCACAGCTCACAGCAACCTCAAGCTCTTGGGCTTAAGTGATTCTCTTGCCTCAGCCTCCTAAGTAGCTGGGACTATAGGCGCCCACCACAACACCCAGCTATTTTTTGGTTGTAGTTGTCATTGTTGTTTGGCAGACCCGGGCTAGATTCAAACCCGCCAGCTCCGGTGACTGACATCCTAGCTGCTGAGCTAAAGGCACGGAGCCTATTCACTCCTTTCTGAAGCTGTTTGTTGAGTGGCTGCTATGTTCTAGGCACTGTTGCAAATGCTGGTTGATACCGCAGAAAACCAACAGAAAAAATTCTGATACTTTTTAGTGGAAAGAGACAGAAAATAAACATAGCAAATAGGACAATTATGTATCATATTAGAAGGTGACAGACATATGGAAAAAATAATAAAAGGGAGATCCAGAGTGTAAGTGGGTAGTCATAACTTCAGGCAGGAAGGTCAGAGAAGGCCTTACTGGGAAAGTGCTGTCTGTACACATGTGACAGAGGGAAAGGAAGGGTCAAGGGCATCGCAGGCAGAAGGAACATCAGAGGTAAGGCCTCCAAGGCAGGAAGATAGAGACACCGTGAGGCCCTCTGAGAGCAGGACCTCAGGGAGGAGACACAGGGGAGGTGGAACACAGACAGCCACTGTAAGGACTTAGCTTTTCCTCTGGCTGAGCTGGCCAGCCCTGGCAGAGAGGTGACACGACTTGACTTCTGTTTTCATAGGATCCCTCTGGCTGCTGGGTGGATATAAGATTGCCACGGTAAAAACAGAGGGAGACTGCAGTTAAGAGGCTGCTGCAGCAGTTCAGAGATTAATTTGAAGCAGGAAAGTTGACTTCAGCCCCAAAAGGGTTAACAATACCAGCAAAGGAGCAACCAAGGCTATGACTGGGGGCCAAGGTGGAGACAGAGAGGGACAGAGAGAGGTCACACTCCTGGTCCCCACCTGTGGGAGTTTGGAGGACGCAGAGGAGTCCACCCATCCTGCCTTCCAGAACCGGCATGTTCTAGGCCCTTCCTCCCAGGCTCCCGACTGTCACATGGGGCTCTTGCATTGAGGCTCACTTCCTCCGAACCATCCTCCAAGCTGCCCCCAGAGTGCTCTTCTGAAATGTGCAGTGGACACTCCCATTTCCTGGCACAGAGATCTTCAATGGCTCCCTTCGTCTTCAGGGCAAAGTCTGAAGACCTTGTGATCTGGCGCCACCCTTACCTTTCAGCCTCATCTCTCGGCATTTTCCATCCCACACCCATATTCCAGCCATATTCAACTCCCTAGCCAGGCCTCAACTTTCCTTTCCTTTACTTAACAGTGTGTACCCCAGCTGATACGACCTCACCATTGGAGCCTTCCAGGAAGCCTTCTCAGACCTACATGCCCTTCCCAAGCTGATGAGATCACACAGAACTCGCTCAGCCTGTGGGCCAGTGACCTCATTTCCATCAGGGGCCCAGGGAAGGGCAGGGAAAGAGGAAGGTTATGGTGGCACTCAGGGTCAGAGCAACCAGCGTGTGAGTCCTGAGACTCCCGCCCAGGGAAGAGCAGGGAACGAGAGTCCCAGGCTGGGCTGGCCCAAGGCACAATTAATTGAGCTGTAATACTTAGAGGCAGAACGTGGAGGGAGCTTCTACCAATCATGGCCAACTATATTCTTGAGCAAATCACTCCCCTAGGAAGGGAAGTGGGGAAGCCCCCTGCTAATAAGCAACTACCATGTGCCAGGCACCTTACTTGCACTGCGTCACTCTGCTCTGCAGCACTGCGAGCTGGGAACCATAATCTCTACTTTTCAGACAAGGAAAATGAAGCTTAGGGAGATTAAGCTATGTGTCCGAAGTCACACAGCTAATAGCAGTGGAGCTGAAATTTGAACCGAGATCTCCCTGATGGCTTCCAACTGTGCTCTGGCAAGGCCTTGTGGTGTGGGCATTTGCCCTGGGCTTTAGCCCTAGGTAGACTTTGGACACGTTGAGGTAAGGTTGGGATGAGGCATGGAACAAAGGGTATTTCAGGTAGAGGGAATAAAATGGTGAAGGGAGGAGGTAATCACAGATCCCTGGATTAAAAAACAAAATAGAGATTTATTCATTTGTTTCTTTGTTTAAAATGGAATATGTGCTGGGAAGTAGCTGGAGTTAAGTTTAAAAAGGCCAATTAGGACCCATTCTTGAAAAAGAGCCTTGAATGCCAGGCTAAGCCAGAGGAGTTAAGGAGCAGCCCCCTCCCCTTACACCCAGAAAGCTCCCAAGCTTCTGGCCTTGGTGGAGAGGGTCACACAGAACCCAAAGGCATAAAAGAAAGTAGCTTCCTCCAGCTTTTGAAGGAAAAAATAATAAAATAAAATAAAACCTGCCAGACTTCGCTTGATGGTGTGTGTCTGCAAGGGAGTTTTGGAAACAGACAGGCTTGTGGATCAAAATATAATGC
This sequence comes from Otolemur garnettii, assembly GCF_000181295.1. Classification (NCBI taxonomy): domain Eukaryota; kingdom Metazoa; phylum Chordata; class Mammalia; order Primates; family Galagidae; genus Otolemur; species Otolemur garnettii. The sequence continues at coordinate 2,493,865 of NW_003852409.1, forward strand.
TCACCACTTAAATAGCTTTATTTCTCAACAGCTGCACTAAGTCCCTAAGCCTCCCAGCACAAGGAGGAGGTAATAGCATCACTGCTCTTTGCAGAGGATGGACTCCCCAGTCTGCAAGCCTCAACTGGGCCCCAGGTCAGACACCCTGGGGAAGTGGGCCCCCATCCCCAGGAAGTGGCTCTGGAAGGGCCCACAAGGAGAGAGGGGCTACTGAGTGAGGAGTGTATCTTCTTAGATCTTGGGCCTACCCTCATCAAGTCTCACCCTAATCCTGAATTTGGGGCCCAAATGGGAAATACTGGTCCATTAGGGACTGAGAGAAGGCTTTCAAAGGGTCCCAACTGCCACCACTCTCAAGTCCATGCTGGGCTTCCACTTGCTTTGCTCTGGTCACCTTCCATATGACAGGGCTACCGCTGCAGGGCCTCATCATGCAGGAGCTGCTGAAAAGCCCCCCTCCATCCTGACCCACCCTCAATACCCCGCAGCCCACCTGCCAGGCTGTCTAGGTCTGTCGGCCTCCCCGGAAGGTCCGAGGGAACAACAGGCAGTTGCAGACATGAAACTGGATTCCCAAGGTGACTCTTCCAAGAGTCAAAAACAGAGAAATAGAAACTCTCTACCCATGGCCTGTTACGTTTCTTCTCTTGAAGACCATTCCTTTCCTTCTCTAAGAGAGAGATCCTTCTGTCAGTCCTTTACCAGTCAGGAGAAGCTCAACCCTGATCCGCAGGAATGGAACCAACCCAAAGTTAGGGTTAGTTCATACTACACAATCCCCAGTAGCATATGAGTGTATGAGTTAGGAACTGTCGCTCAGGACTCAGCAGAGCAAGATGAGGTGGGTTGGGCACTCAAAGGACAGTCCTCTTCTATGTGTCTCCGCCAAAATGAGATGAAAATGCCACTCCTTCCCAAACCTCCCAAAGAGTAATATTTGGAACACTCACACACACACACACACATGCACACACACACTTGCAAAGTTAAACTACAATTCTCAAAGCCAGTATAGGCTGTAGACTACTAGAAGGAAAATATTTTCCCAAAGGTACACAATCTGCACAGACTCCCCTGCCCACGTGGAAATCCACCTCATATGTCCCCCTGTTTGCTCAAGCTAGTTGGAACTGAGTTTCTATAACTTACAGCATTTTCAGACATTACATCTATCTGGAATCATCTAAATGGTAAAGGCACCATTTCTTGCTATGTCTCTTTGTCAGGGGTTAGGAAAGTCTCAAGGGTTAGGAGTTAGGTATGTTTCTTTCTCTTTGGGTAAGGAAAACTTCCCAAAAGTTTCCAGCGGGTACCTCCAAGTTTCATTGGTCAAAATAAAATCGCACGCCTTTCCCCAATCAATGAGTTGAGACAGGGATGATGGTTGAAATACAATTGTCACTAGACCTATCACGCTCCCCTCTGAAGTTGGGGTGGGGTCAGAGACCCCTTAGAGCTGATGGTTGTGGGTATGTGTGTATCATGGGGCTCCCACAATCACACAGCATTCTGTTAGGAGGCATCAGAAGTAGAAAAGGTGGGCGGGCCTGTGGCTCAGTGGGTAGGATGCCAGCCCCATATACTGAGGGTGGTGGATTCAAACCCGGCCCCAGCCAAACTGCAAGAAAAAATAGCCAGGTGTTGTGGCGGGCACCTGTAGTCCCAGCTACTCACGAGACTGAGGCAAGAGAATCACCTAAGACCAGGAGTTGGAGATTGATGTGAGCTGTGACACCACAGCACTCTACTGAGAGCGATAAAATGAGACCCTGTCTCTACAAAAAAAAAAAAAAAAAAAGGTAGAAAGGGCACTGGACAGGCACCCAGTGATGTGACCTGCACCATAGTTAGTAGTTAACCTGTCCAAAACGTCCCTTAAACTTGGGCCCTATCAAATTCTTAGGCAGGAAGTTTGCTCCCACAAATCTGTGCAAGAGGATGGTGATCGGTAAGAAATCAACACACCTTGTCCGGAACCAACCTTTGGGTATTAACGTCTGCCCTTCTACTCACTTTGGGAAAAGTTCTTCCGGCTGCTGTGGGGCCGACCGAAGTGAGGTGGGGCTTGAGGCAGGGACACCAGTCAGGAAGTCAGCCCAGGATCAGTGAGACCAGGAGACAGCCCAGCCCAGGAATGCCAAGGCATGAGGCATGAGTCACAAGGGAGTTTTGGAGGATCAGAAGGGTGTGCTGTCAGCGGGAGAGCTCTCAGGGACTCTGCCAAACAGCTTGAAACCCTGATCTCTTTCATGAGGGTGGGAGGGGACCCAAGACTGAGTAAGGATGGAGGAAGGAGGCCCCCAAATCCTCCCCTTCACATGTCCTGGTGGTGCCAGGCAGGTTGGAAAGACAGGGCCTGTTCTAGGACTGCCCCTGGTGATTCTTATCCCATCAGCTCACCAGGCAGGCCTCGCTGATGGGGACGGAGAATCTAGGATGGGAGTCCTGCTGCCGGCTGCCCCTCATCCTCACCCCACTCTGCACGCTCCCAACATGCTCTGCTCTTTCTTGTCGTCACCCCTCTGCCTATGCTGCTGTCTCAGAAAGGCTTTTGTCCCACCCCGGACTCCCCACTTCATCCTTCACAGGAGTCCCAGCTGAGTAAGTAGCTTCTTCCTTTCTCTCCCACACAGCTGGAGGGCTGTGTGCCTCCCCTAGGTAGTAATTGCCAGGCACATATTGACCTGTCTTGCAGAATGAACTGTGGGCTCGTCATGTGAGCTGAGACTGTGTCATGTTCATCTTGGTGACCTCTGCGGTGCCCAGCACAGTGGGAGGCCCCAACACCTGCTGAGGAAGCAAAGTTAGGAAAGGTGGGAAGACGGAAGCCACTTCCCCTAGAGCAGAGGTGTCCAATGTGGGAGCCACTAGCCACATGTAGCTTTTACATTTAGACCAAATAAAAAACAAAATTGAGTTCCTCAGTTATACTAGCCACATTTCAAGGGCTCAATAGCCACATGTAGCTAAAGGCTGCTAATTGCACAACACAAACATAGAACATTCCATTGTGGTAGAAAGTTTAATTTTTTTTTTTTTTTTTTTTGCAGTTTTTGGCCCGGGGCTGGGTTTGAACCCACCACCTCTGGCATATGGGCCTGGCACCCTATTCCTTTGAGCCACAGTGCTGCCCGGAAAGTTTTATCCTAGAGAATCAAACTATTGCTGCAGCTCTAAGAGGAGCAAACCATCTTCTGCAAGCTCTTTTTTTTTCCAACCCAACACCCCAGGCAGGGCCAGACACAGTCTCCCTCCTTCTCTCTCTCCTTCCTTTCCACCCATCTTTCTCCACAGTCCTCTCCAGGAGCTGATCATAATCCTGGAAGATACACTCTCGAACACCATAATCCTAAATATGAAGATCCCCAAAACTCAGAGGCATAATTCTGGGAAAAATAATTTTAAAATTCTTTAAAGGATACTTACATTTTTAAAGGAGATTTACTTAGGAAACATATAAAAACGTAACAGAATGTTTCACAGGCCACTTCACATGTAAAATAGACAATAAGAACATACATATTTTTGCGAGCAAAAACAGAGGTACACTAATGACAGTTTGTACAGGTAAAACAATCATAAGCAGATTAACCACATTCATGAAGAAATAAACCAAAAAGGTAAACATAGAAATGCACTCACTAAGGTTGGTAATTGTAGGTGCCCAGATTCATAACTGTGGTCACCTGACATATCACAACAACCTAAATCTTTTACAAGAGCAATCAAAAACCATAATGGGTCAACATCAAATATGTGGTCACTCAGAGCCAAGATCTTGAGAAATGTTATCTTGCACAAATGTAGATGTACAAAAAGGACACCTTCCCATTTATTGAGGAAGTGTCAGTGTTTTTACACACAAAGTCCCCAGGGTGATAATGCACTTTCATGAAGTCAAATGTGCAAAACATGTGTAAAACGAATTAGAACTCGCTAGACGTCTCCCTACAAATTATACCTTCAGAATTGGAAAAAATGAAAAGGTGGAATACATGACCTAGCGACTGGTTAAAAAAAAAAAAAGGGCTGACAATTTAAGATAATGAAGAACAAAAAGAAAAAGAAAAAACTAAAAAGAAAATTTGGCATGTGAAAAAGTATCATACAGGGATAGATCGTGGGCAATTGCATGAAGGTAGCCCATTAGAGCTGGCCAACTTCACAGTCATTAACTGTGCAGTAGAACCTCTGTAAGTTGACCTCCCAGGGGACTGTGACAAACTGATCAACATATGGAGGTGGTCAACATAAGGAACTTCCATTGAGTACATGTGCTGTGTGTCTGGTCTATGAAAATTAGGTCAGCTTAAGGAGGTGGTCAATGTAAGGAGGTGGTCAACTACGGAGGTTCTACTGTATTTTGAAGTCTGGCATTATGATAAATAGCTGCTTTTTTTTTCTTTTCAGACATAGCTCTCCTTGGAAAATATGTTCAAGTTCATTTTGTATGTGGGCATTGCTCCTTTTGAAATTTTTCTCTGATCCAATATAAGCTGACACGATCATTCCCTATTAAATTGTCACATCTTCTGTGCCATGGTTCTATGTCATTTCCAGTATGTGAAAATCTATTTCATAGGCACTCATATACAGACCACAAATTTTGTGGAAATAATATAGGTGATTGAATAGCAATACTGTTGGGCAAATATCTTCCTATCCTCCCATTCACACAATTATTTTTGAACCAGCCAGTAGCGTCAGCCTTCTTCAGGGGCTTTCATTCATTATAAGCTCCTAGAATGTCATCAGCTGGAAGGAATGCCAGTGTGGGAAAACTAGGCACGTTTCCATCATTGCCGTACTGTGCTGTCAATCCACTCACCTGAATTTTCCACCAAACGCAAATAAAGACAATGGCAAGGTAACAGTCACACCTAACATGGTGCAAGAAACATGATGTAACTATCCTGTGTACAACCCCAAATCCACTAATCCCTTCCCCAGAATTCAGCTTTCAAGATTTCAACATTTAGGATTATAGCAACCAGGACTGTCTTTTGGAATGAATGATGATCCAAACCCCACTCTCCCTGTCCCCTTCAGGCTCAGGTGGGGACAGAGGTTTCAAAGTTCACAAAGTCTTTTTATAGTCTGTGTGTCTCTGACCTTTCACCACAATCCTGGATGGTAAGGGGGATATAATTTTCACTTTACAAATGAGGAAACCAGAGCTCAGAGAGGTGAAGACACCTGACCAGGCTCAGCCAGCTTGCAGATGTTGAAGCCTGGGTCAGACGTCCATCTTAGGCCCTTTATTTTTCTCCAGTGTTAGCTATGTCACCTCTCACTAAGGCGTCATCTAATCCAGGCTGCTGTCTGATACATTAATGCCTTCAACAATATCCCTGTCAAGTGATTAGCCAGCTTCTGCCTAAATACTCCCCCAGGTGTAAGCTTCACTGTCATTTCCTGAAGTAGTGAGTAAGACTCCTCTTTAGGTAGCCCTGCCAGAAAACACTAGCTAATCAGCATCAAAATCAGCCTTCTGGTAAGGCCCCTGTCTGTAAAAATGCCCTCTGCCACACCGACACCAGCCCACTTCCTCTAGTTTGGGGAAGTTGAACACCACTCAAGGCAATACTTTCCTTGCTTGGACATTTAGCAATCGGCCTTTCTCCTGGATCTCCCCCTCCTGGCTTTGTCCTCTGAAATCCTCCCCACACTATATCTGCTCCCTCTGCTCTGGGTCAGCCCCTCAGAGAAGATGACCATCCCCCTGAGTTTAATTTGTCCTGGCTATAGCCTTAGCAGGTCACCAAGCACAGGATGCTTTGTCCTACTGGCACCTGACCTTTTCTGGCTTTCCTTTGCAGTAAGTACATGTCCCTTTCTTCCATGAACCCCACAGGAGGCCTAGGTCATGTCCACAGTAACTATTGCCATTTATTGTGTGTTCATCACGTGCCAGGCACCTTGGTAAGTGCTCTGCTTGTATTTTATCTTCAATAACCCTGCAAGGTGCTCTCCCATCTCACAGAAACAGACTGCTTGTATACATGGCTGTCACTCTGGGTGAGGTGACAACTGCAGAAATCTGAAGCATGAATGTGACCAGGGACAATCCATGTTTGGTCCCCTATCAGTCCCAGGATTCCAGGCTTCAAGGAAGATGGAGCAGTTCAGAGATATACAAAATTGGTTATGTGCATAGACTTTAGGGGCAAAAGACTTGGGTTTAAATTGCAGCCACTTAGCCAGCTGATACATGGGCAAGCCACTTTGCCTCTCCGAGCCTCTGATTCTTCGTGTGTAAAATGGAGCCAGTAGCATGGAGCTAGCAGGTATGGAGGGCAGTGTTGCAGTAGGAACAGGGAATGCTAAACAGTGTGCATGGAACAGTGTGGCTAAGCTACAGGGAATGCTTAGCACTGTGCATGGGGCTTAGCAAGTGCATAGCAGTGGGAGCTAACACGGTACTATCACTAATATTATCATAGAGAGACCATAGGTGGGACTGACACACACACACTTCATAGTCTTGTTCTCCCACGCTGAGCTTAATGAGACCCAGCGGTTGCCTACACCCCAACATGGCTTCCAGCAGATGCCTGAAAGCTAGGCTGGTTCCAGGTGTGCTCATGCGGGGGTCATAAGGACCCCATGGGGCAGGGGCTGCTCCCTTGAGGAGCTGGGCATCACGCACTCTTCTCTACAGAAAAGAGAGAGGGGATCGGTCAGGAAATAAAGGGTGGAGGAGAGTACGGAGATGGAAAGGATCAAGGAAAGACGAAAATGGAACGTCTCACTCCTAAAGAAAGCATGGTGTTAGGCAAGTCATTTTGCCTGCTGAGCCTCCATGCACAACTCTGTCCAAAGGGGTAGCAACACCTTTCTTGCGGAATCGGGGTGCAGGCAAGTGAGGTGCCAAACATGGAAGCCCCTAGCAGTAGCCCTTGGGGAACATCTGCTCCTGAAGAGCTTTGGCCAGCACAGCAGTCCAGAAAAATGACAGCACGCTAGGAACCACATCCTGCCTACTGTTTCCCAGATCCCTGCCCTTGGCCAGTCCTCACAGCAACCTTTGAGAAAGATGTCATTGTGCCCTCTGCAGGTGAACAAACTGACAATTAAGCAGGAAGCAGGGTCACAAGCCCAGTGTCACTCAGTAAGCCAAAATGCCAGACTGGGACCCAGGTCTAGCAAATGCCAAATTCTGTCCCCTGAAAACAAAACTGTGGATCCCCTGTGAGCCAGGCCCTGCATGCAGGAGCCTTTTGGAACATCTTCCATCCTAGCCCCAGGACCACCCTCACCCCTCTGGACCAATTCCCCCTGGGGACAGGGGAGGAGAACGGGACAGAAATCCAGAGCCCTGAGTTCTATTCCTTCTCTGCTGCAAAGTGCTGCACGGCCCCAGGCTATTCTTTCCCCTCCTAGTCCTCAGTTTCTCTACCTGTATATTGGGAACACTGAAAGTCAGGAAGCCAAGGGTTTTCTGACTCTAAGGTGCTGAGATTGTGCTGGCAGTAAGAGGAAATCCGAGAAGGAAAACTGTCTTAAATGGGAACAGAGTATTTTGTTCCTCAATCCCTTAATAACCACTAATTAGTTAATCCCCACAGCAGTCGGGTGAGTTATCAGGTATTATTATCCCCAATTTACAAGCAGGAGGTTGAAGGACAGAGGGCCTGGCCCCAGGCTCAAGGCAGAGATGAGATCAGTGAAAGCCCAACAGACACTACAAATTGCTTCAGGATTGGGGGCGGGGACAGCAGGGGGTGAGGGAACCACGCAGGAATGTGTCTCTAGTCCCCAGGGTGTTGAGGTCCTTCAGAGAGCATCTGAGATAGCTCTCTGTACACAGATGGATAGACTGAGGACCAGAGAAGGGGAGAGATGGGCCCCAAGTCACACAGCCAGAACTGCAAACCAGGCGTGCATAGTTCCATGGGTTCTCAGCTGAGGCTGCTCTGATGGGGGTTGGGGACATGGCTCCTATGAGCTGAGCTTCCTCTGCGGCCCTCCCTGAATTCCTAGAGAAAGCAGCCAGCTGTAAGCCCCCAGGGATTATGTGTGTACTAATGGCCTGTGACAAAGGCAGCAGGATAAGCTCCCTGCTCTGCAGACTAAACAAGGCTCAAGAAGCCAAGTCAAACAAAAGGTGAGGTTTTGTGTTGGCCCAGCTGGTGGGCTAGAAGCCACCTGCCTCTTGGGAGGCCAGGTCCTGAGCCACCTCTGAATCTCCTCTGGTGGCCTTTCTCCCTTTTGCCACTGAGGGCTGGACAGAGCATGTGCACACCATGGGTCCTCCTCCCTTCATGACCATCCTTGCTTTGTAATACAGAATGGCCCCAAGATGGGAAACTGAGATTCAGAGTGGGGAAGGAAGACACTGGGCCCAAGTCACATGGCAAGTCAGGGAGGAGACTGAAACCCAAGACCTCCTGACTTCCACTCCACCAAGCCCTCCACCCCTGATTCTTCCTTAAATTACTGCCAGTGACAAATCAGCACTGGAACAGAGGGAAGTGTATCACTCCAGTCTCTATCCACAGCACTGTCCTACCTGGTATCTCACTGGAGTCCAGGAGTTCAGGCCTGGCAGCAGAGAGGGCTGGGTCAAGTCCTCCTCCAGCCTTTCATAGACCCAGGCTTCGGCAACATACTTCAGTGCTCCAATCCTCAGTTGGCTTATCTCTGAAAAGGGAGAAATAACAGCACCCCTCTCACAGAGTTGCAGGGATGATTACGTGTATTAATGGATGCAGGCATTCTGGTTCATGCTTAGCATACAGTAAGCTCCCAATTCCTGCCATGGCTATTAGCAACTGCAGTGCCAGCCTGCTGGATGGCTTGAGGCAAGGCCCTCCACTGTGCTAAAACTTCTTCTCAAATGAGATGTCACTGAGATTTATTCTAAGTCCAGAGCTCTGTGGTCTCCACCACTCAACCTGAATGGAGCTATGGACCTCAGGGAGGTGAGGGGAACCCGAATCACTTCCCTGCTTCCCACTGTAGTCGGGATGCTTGCCTTACCTCCAGGCTTCACACACCTGCTACAGAATGTTCTGGGTGCGAGTCCACACAGCAGCCTGTCTGACTATTCCCAGAGCTGCTCAGCTGAGCCACTCCTGGTGCTGCTCAAAAGGTTTGCATGTGACTACAGATTATGAGACCTTGGGCCTTGAAGAGCTGGGGAGAACTTTGAGAACCTCCCTTTCATGCTTCCCTTCTCTGGCTCCTAAGGGTTTGGGGGGACAAATCCCCCTGGCTTATTTCAGGTATGAACAGCTGGAGACACAGGCATCCCCGCGCCTCCAGAGGACTTAGAAGTCAGTCTTCAATGACTCCCGGGTCATGTCTCAAAGGGGTCTTCACCACAGCCTTAATTTTGTAGGAATTCTTCTGGCCATTTCTGAATGTAGCTCTCTTTCTATACTGTAGAGCTCACTGCTGAAAAATTTGGTTTTGGGCCTGGTGCCATTTCTCACTTCTTGCCTCCTAGTTACCAACACGAGCAAGAAGAGATCTGCCTCGTGGGGATTAAGGTGACACTATTCTTCACCAGCTAAGGAGGTGCAACAGGACGTGTGAGGAGATGACTTGCCTGTCCCTGCTTACCAGTCTGTGTGTCAAGTTTAAGCCCCTGGAGGGTTATGTGTAATACTGTTCAGGAATCTTAAAAAATAGAGACCCTATTGCTGGGATTACAGGGTGTGGAGACATTCTCGCCTTTCACACTGAGGCTTTGGATGGCTGCCAGCCCTGCTCAGTCTTGCCAGTTGCTGAGCTATTATACTTTGCATAGAAGTGATTTACTTTAATGTATTTAGAATCATCAGAGGTCCCTTATCTTTAGAGTACATTCTGCAGTTGACCAACGTGAATGTTTCAGCCACAAGTGTAGCTGGGGAGACGCTGGGTCAGTGTCAAAAGTCTCTGCTCCTCCAGGTGCTTGCTGTGTGACCTGAGGCAGGTTGTATTCCCTCTCTAGGCCTCTATTTCCTAACCTTGTACCCAAACATAATAACCTCCAGCCATGTCTATTGTTTATGAGTAGGGGAACTCCTAAAATGTATATTGTGGGTATAGATTCAAGGGCTTATCATTGTCTTCTGAAAGAGAAAAGAAAAAAAAAATTTAAACATGCTTAGAGCAATGGCTTCCAGACATCAGTGAAAATGTTAGTGTAAGACTGTCAGATGCCTAATATTGGGAAGAGCTGACTGGTTTTTACTCTACGTTTATTTCTTTCCTAATTGTTTTCTTTTTCAGCTGTTAAAATATCTTTCTTTTATAAGATGATGGTAGACCTTAGTTTTTTGATGGTTTGTAAATTTCTTTGTTTCTCTTGACTTAGAAAATAAAATATTTGACATTTCATGAAGATTTCCCCCACTTTAACTTCAAATTTTGACCAATCTAAAAGTCTGAGAACCACTGGCTCAGAAGACTAAGATTATGCCTATTAAACTGGTTTTATTGGCTGTGAAGTGATTGAGTAGTAACATCCCAGAACTTCTGTAATCGTGGGGTGATTGTTACTCCCTCCACTCAGATGCTAATCAGAAAGCCCCTCCTAAAAGTAAATTTTTAGGAAAACTACAGTGGCAACATAGTGTGGTGGTTAAGAGCATGGACTCTGGAGTCTTGCCACCTGGATTCAAAATCTGATTCTGCCATTTACTAGCTATTAACCTCAGTGGACCTTAGTTTCCTTATCTAGAAGGTGGGGACTACTAGTATCATCTACCTCATGGAGCTATTGTTTTGAGGTTAAACCATACCAAGAGTGAAACACCTAGAACAGGGTTGGCACATAGTAAATATTCAATACATGCTATCTTATAACATAATAACTATGTTATTGTTATAGGCATTTGCATTTAATAAAATAACAAGCTCATCTCCCAGTCTAGCTATATTCCACCTTGGTGAAAGGAAGTTGTAACTGCAATATTGAAAGAATTCTCTATAATCTCAGAAAACAACTCACAGAAAAAAAGAGAAGTAGCAAAAATATTGGTGGCACTGAATGTTTTAGTATTAATTTTTTTTAGGTTTTAATTTTTAAAATAACTAAAGAAGTGCAGCCGGGCGTTTTGGCGGATGCCTGTAGTCCCAGCTACTTGGGAGGCAGAGGCAGGAGAATCGCTTGAGCCCAGGAGTTCGAGGTTGCTGTGAGCTGTGATGCCACAGCACTCTACCCAGGGGGACAGGTTGAGGCTCTGTCTCAAAAAAAAAAAAAAAGAAGAAGAAGTGGATCTACAAAACTACACTAATTCTCTTATCAACAAGGCAATCTCTCAGAAAATATTAATGGAATAAAACAGCAGAGAAAAAATAGTGGAGAAAATGGAAGAAAACTAGAGATTTGACTAATAGTAATTCTACACAGAGAAAAAACAAAAGATGGAAAATTATTTTTAAAAAAGGTTGTTATGCTATCTTCTATTCATGTCTTTTTTCTATTAATTCATTTTTTATTAAATCATAACTGTGTACACTGATGCATTTATGGGGCTCAGTTACTGATTTGATATACAATGTGAAATGCTTACATCAAACTGATTAATACATCCATCACCTCACTTACTTTTCTGTTGTGGTAAGAAAATTATACTGGGCGGCACCTGTGGCTCAGTGGGTAGGGTGCTGGCCCCATATACCGAGGGTGGTGGGTTCAAACCTAGCCCCGGCCAAACTGCAACCAAAAAATAGCCAGGTGTTGTGGTGGGTGCCTGTAGTCCCAGCTACTCAGGAGGCAAGAGAATTTGCCTAAGCCCAAGAGCAAGAGGTTGCTGTGAGCTGTGACGCCATGGCCCTCTACCAAGGGTGATAAAGTGAGACTATGTCCCCAAAAAAACCAAAAAAAAAAAAACCCAAAAAACAATTATACTATTTTCTTAATAGTTCTGAAATATACCATTGCCTTGTGCACATTAGGTGAGGTCTCCCCAAATACCCTCCCTCCTCCTGGCCTCCCCCCTCTCTCTCCTCTTTCCTCTTACTTTCTGGACTATAGTTATGTTTTACCATTCATATGAATGTGAAGTTGATTACATATTGATTTCATGGTAGTACTGAGTACATTGGATACTTTTTCTTCCCTTCTTGAGATACTTTACTAAGAAGAATATGTCCTAGCTCCATCCAGGTAAACATAAAAGATGTGAAGTCACCATCTTATTATGGCTGCATAGTATTCCATGGTGTACATATACCACAATTTGTTAATCCATTCATGGGTCGATGGGCACTTGGGCTGTTTCCATGTCTTGAAAATTATGAATTGGGCTGCAATAAACATTCTGGTGCAAATGTTCTTATTGTGGCAAAATAGTAATAACTAGTGAATTCAGCTAAAGGAATACGGCATTTCTTTGGATTACTCTTCAATACTTCTTAAAGTTGATACTATTTCCAAATAAAAAGTTAAAAATTAAAAAAAGAAGATTGATTGATTTCCCCAGAATTGAAGGACATAAGTTCCCAGAATGAAAGAACCCCTGAGAATCAGGGCCATGAATAATAATAATTAAAAACACATACACCAGGCAATCATTGCAATGTTTGAGCATACTGGTGACTAAAAAAAAGATCCGGGCTTGGTGCCTGTGGCTCAAGTGGCTAAGGCGCCAGCCACATACACCAGAGCTGGTGGGTTTGAATCCAGCCTGGCCTGCCAAACAACAATGATGGCTGCAACCAAAAAATAGCCAGGTGTTGTGGCAGGTGCCTGTAGTTCCAGCTACTTGGGAGGCAGAGGCAGGAGAACCACTTGAACCCAGGAGTTGGAGGTTGCTGTGAGCTGTGATGCCACAGCACTCTACCTAGGGCAACAGCTTGAGGCTTTATCTCAAAAAAAAAAAAAAAATCCCGTAAGTCAGTGGTTCTCAACCTTCCTAATGCTGCAATGTATTTTCATTGTTAAAAAGGGGTTGTGACCCACAGGTTGAGAACCACTGCTGTAAGTTTACAGAGAGGAAAACCAGGTCATATACAAATGGTAAGCACTTAAAATGACTGAAGACTCCTCAAAAAGTAACACTGGAAGTCAGAGGACGATGGAATACTGCCATCAAAAGTTGGAAGGAAAATTATTTCTTACCTAATATTCAATTCCAAACTAAGTCTAAGAATAGAATAAAGACATTTTCATACAAGCAAATTTTCAAAATATCTTTCTTCCATTAGGACTGTGCTGCGCCACATTGGAGGCTGAGCCAAAAGTGAAAATCAGTAATACCAGTCTGGTCTTTGTTTAGAATTATGATATTTTTTTCATCATGGATATTTTGCATTAATTTTGATTTTTAAAAAATAGCACATTAAAAATATTATTTGTTTTGATTATGTAGATTTTGGGTGCTCCTGTAAATTTTGTGCCTGGAGCAGGTGTCTCGCCAGCCTCCCTCTCGTCCCCTCCTTAATTCCCAGTCCCTTTCCTGGAAGTTACTGAAGCACATGCTCTTCCCTCAACAAAAAGGAGAAGACCAAGAAGACATGAGCACAAAAGCAGGGTGTGCAACATGTTGATGCAGTGAGATCTGGGGGTGGGGGCATGGCCATCCCCAAAGCACAGAGGCCAACACAGAATGCAGGACCTGGAATCTGGCACATTCGTATGAGAACAGCAAAAGGGGTGCATTTAGAATGGAGTTAGGGATGAGAGAATTTTTAAAGCTCAGCGAATACAAACATAAATGATGCTTACCTGCAGACAAAACCAAAAGGAAAGCCCCCACAATGGAAAGAGGTAATATTTTATGGCTCAGCTGGGAAAACTATTTATGAAGTCATAATACTATAACACCGACTATTGTTCTAATTACCATAACAATGTGACTGTATTGAGATGTAGTAATAAGAAGGATGTGTATCCATAGTAGAAAGGATAGTGGGTGTAAAAGAAAGCGAAATCTTCATCTTCCTAGTGGTAAGTCTGAAATCTGAAAAGTCAAGTAGTAGCTAACACCAAAACCACAGGTGATATAAAAGCAAAAATAAAGTGGGACTACATCAAACTAAAAAGTTTCTGCACAGCAAAGAAAACAATCAACAAAATGAACAGCCTATGGAATGGGAGAAAATAGTTGTAAACCATATATCTGATAAGGGGTTAATATCCAAACATGTAAGAAACTCATACAACTCATTAGAGAGAAAAAAATAAATAACCCAATTTTAAAAGGGTCAGTGTGGAGCGGCACCTGTGGCTCAAAGGAGTAGGCCGTCGGCCCCATATACTGGAGGTGGCGGGTTCAAACCTAGCCCTGGCCCCAAACTGCAAAAATAAATAAATAAAAATAAAATAAAAAGGGTCAAAGAACCTGAAATTGATATTATTCTGAAGAAGATATACCACAGTTAACAAAAAAGAATCTCAACATCCTTAATCCACAGGGAAATACAAACGAAACCACAGAGATATTACCTCACACCTGTTAAGATTGTTAAGAGGGATGTTATTAAAAAGTCAAAAGATAACAAATGTTGATGAGGATGTGGGGAGAAGGGAGTCTTGTACACTAATAGTGAGAATGTAAATTGGTATAGCAATTATGAAAAATAGTATGGCATTTCCTCTAAAAGTTAAGAATAGAACTACTGTAAGATCTAGCAATCCCACTTCTGGGTATATATCCAAGGGAGATGAAATCAGCATGTCAAAGAAATATCTGCACACCCTGCTCATTGCAGAACTGTTCACAATAGCCAAGATATGGAATCAATCTAAGTGTCCCCAACAGATTCATGAATAAAGAAAATGTAATACACACACACACACACAAGTATTATTCAGCTTAAAGAGAAAGGAAAAATTTTTGCAACAATTTGGACAAACCCAGAGGACATTGTGCTAAATGAATGGTAAGTGAAATAAACCAGACACAGAAAACAAATACTACATGCTCTTGTTTATATGTGGAATCTTCTAAAAAACCAAATTCATGCAACAGAGAAGAGAATGGCGGTTACTGTGGGTTCGAGGTGGGGAAGAAGGGGAGATATTGGTCAAAAAGTACAAACTTTCAATGATACTTGAGTTCGAGAGATCTAACGTACAGCATGGTGACCGCAGTTAATAATACTGTCCTGTATTGTGTACTTGAAAGTCACCGAGAGTAGCTCTCAAGTGTTCTCACCACACACACATTATGTAACTCTGGAAAGTGATGGGTGTGTTCATTAGCTGGATTGTGGGAATCGTTTCACAATGTACACATAGATCAAAACATCCCGTTGTACAAGTATGCAATCTTCAGTCTATCAGACGTCAAGTTTTAAAAATCAAGTCATAGCAATTTAATTATGTCATCTAGAGATGTGGAAGAAAAATACCGGAAAAAAAAAAGGAAATCAGTCAACGTAGCCGGGAGAAATTTTGCTTTTGCAGTGGGGAAACGGGAGGAGACAAAGCCAATGGACTGCTCTCTCTCTCCCTCCTTTGGTGTCCAGTCTTACGGAGTTATTAAAACTACGGATAACTTTGAAAAACTAAGAACGTCTATAAAATGATTTATTCATAGATACTTTACAGTTTCGTTGAAACGTGGGAAGAATTAGAGAAAAGTACAGTGAAAACCCATCACATCAATTCCTAACTCAAGGAAAAACAAAAAGAAGTACAGAAAGAGGGCCATGGTACTTCAGCGACTTGGCTTAGCTTTGAACAGTATTTACACGGCCACATTAATGTCCACACGGAATAGAGATAAAGCCCAGAACTGTGATAGTGTGGCCAGAGGACGGAAGGAGGAAAAGGTTAACTCGGGCGCTCAACCCTCTTCTATAAAAATGGGAAATTGAAAATCGACAGATCAAGACATAACATTTTGAAAATAACATTTAGAAAGAATATCATTTAGAAATGCAGATATAAATATAGGACGAAATAGCTGGAATGAGGGAGGGGGAGAGACGAGGAGGGAGGGAGGTGGGGGTAACAGTGTATGGCACACCTCTTGGGGGCAGAACACAATTACAAGAGGGACTTTACCTAACAATTGCAATCAGTGCAATGTAATTCTTTGTACCCTCAATGAATTCCAAACAATAAAAATAAATAAATTAATTTTTAAAAAGAATCTTGGAAGGGCAGCCTTGGAAAGCCCTCCAAGTCTGTCTGAGCCAATCCTTAATGTACAGAGAAGGAAACTGAGATCACAGGAGGGGCACAGTCGAGTTCACATCCCGACCTCTGGATTCCTGCACCAGTATTCTTTTCCTTATGATGCCTCCTCTGAAGAGCACTTCCTTAAAAGCAGTTCTAGCAAAAGCTGAAGCTGATTCTTCATGGTATTTTACTGATGTCATGCAGATATTATGGCTCAGTTAATCCTATATTTCAATTGTAGCGAGCTTTGGCTTCCAGGATACCTGCTTCAAGAGGCATGTGGTGAGCCCTCTGAGACCCCCAAAGTTCACTGAACCCAAACCTCCCAGTCATTCACCAGAAAGATCTAAGGAAACCACAGAAATAGAACTCATTGGCACTGCTTTGTCTCACCATCTCGTGCGATAAGTGAGAGTTCTTAGACAGAAAGTTACCACCTGTGTCATGGGTAAAATCCCAAATCACGTTGCGGAGTCTGCTATTGTTACAACAGCTATAAAAGAGCCAACATCTGCATGTACCAACATCTCTTTTTAGTATCGCTTCCTGGATCCTTTTCTGCTTGATTTGCTAGTCCTGTCTTCACCATCTTGAAAAAAATCCCACCCTCTTACTTCAGTTCCCTCATTTGTTCATTCACATAAGAGAAAACCAACTCTAATGTTAAACTAGACCAGTCGTTCTCGTCCAGGGGCAATTTTGCCCCCATTCCTAGGGGACATTTGGCAATGTTTGGAGACATTTTTGATCATCACAATTGGGATGGGGTGCTACTGGCATCTAGTGGGGCAGAGGCCATGGCTGCTGCTGGACATCTTACAGTGCGCAGGGCAGCCCCTCTCAACACAGAGTTATCTGGTGCAAAATGTCAGTAGTGCTACTGTTGAGAAACCCCAGACTAGACAATTTGGCTTTGATTGACTGAGACAGAATCCCAACCTGCTCAAGCAAAAGAAAAAGAAGAACATGTTGCTCATTAGAAGGATATTGTCATTCCTTTAATAATAACTTTTTTTAAAAAGGTAAGATAAGAGCTAAGCTGGAACAAAAACCTCAGGATGAATATATGTCTTGGTGACTAGTAAGTAATTCTACCTCCATCTACCTCTCCCGTCTCTCTGCCTTCCTTCTATTCTCATTCTTTTCATGTGACACAGGACTGGCTGCCCTGGGCTTAGGCTTGTATCCTCCCAGCTTCTCAACCAGATTGAAAAAGGTCATTTTCTTTCCCAGATCCACTATCACAAATCCTAAGGAAGGATTCTGATGCGTGAAGCTTGGGTCACATGCTTATCCTTAGATATCTAGGTATCCGCCCTATTTGTGAATTCCTGTACGGAATCCAAGGAGAAAAAGGCTGCTGCTTATCTCTGAGAATATTTAAAAGTTAAATATTTTAATTAATAAATGGTGCCAAGGACCTTGATACAAATCATACAAGATGCATAGTGGAAACAAGTTAACTTTCCCTGAAGCAACCAACGCCAATTGATTGGAATCTAACAAATTCACCCTTTGTACATCTGCTGTAAAAGTCATAGGAGAGTATTGGTGACTTAGAACAGAATAAGGGGGGAAAAGAAATCCGAAGTAAACTTAAGTTCAGTTTTACACCTATGAAATTAGCAAAAGCATTTAAAAATGATTAACTTGCAATGCTGCCGAAGGTATAGAAACATCAGTATACACACACGCTGCTGTTGGAATATAAATTGCTCACCTCTTTGAAAAAGTAATTTGGTAGTACACATCAAGACCCAAACATCAATTCTGTTCTTGAACATCAATATTACAGGAAGAATTCAACAGGAAAAAAAGGGACTGTGAACAAAAATATGCAGTATTACTTGCAAATAATCAAAAAATGCAAACACTACAACCGTAGGGTAACGATTTGGCAAAGCATGTTGCTTCGTCTGGATGAACTATTTTACAGCCATTAAAAGCAATCATTCTAGGTGCATGTCTGTGGTACTCGGTCCCATTCACAAACCTCCTGCGAGTCCTGCTGGGCGGCTGTGTCATGATCAGAGAACAGCCACCCTCTCAGAACAGATCCCTGTTCAAGCATTTAAGCAGGTCAACGCCAAGTTCTTCAGTGTTCCCAAAGCAGGTGTCCAGCCTAAGCCAGAGCACGTGAGATGCTCCTTGGCAGTGGGTCAGTAGGAGTTGGCAGTGGGCAGCAGCTTGGTAACTTACCGTCGGCCCTGCACACAATTGGGCTGAAGCATGGCTGTATGAGTTCTCAGCCCAAATTAAGAGGATAGCCAGACCCTTTGGGAGGAGAAGCAGCCAAGTGCATTCAAAGAGGCTAGGAGGGCCTTTGACTCTGTGCTCCATGTAACTGTAAGACAGTCCTGATGAACTAAGCTCCCAGTGCTTGTGTGCCACCTTCCCCTTGAACCTGGACTGGACCTGGGACTCACTTGTAACCCATAAAATATGGCAGAAGTGCTACTGTATGACTTCCAAAGTTAGGTCAGAAGAAAACCTTGCTGCTTCTACCTGAGGCCCTTGGAACATTCTCTAAGAGCCCTTAGTTCCCATGTAAGAAGTCTGCCATTCAGGGAAGCCCACATGTAGGCACTCTAGTTGGCAGTCCCAGCAAAGCTCAGCTTTCCAGCCTCTCCCACGAAGGCATCACACACCCGAGAGAACACCCCGCAGAACAGCCCGCAGAACAGCCCGTTCATAAGCTGAATCCATCCAAGTGACTTCAGGTGATGCCACATGGAGCAGAAAAATTTCTACCTGATTCTGGCCCCAAACTCTGGCCCACATAATTATGAGATATGATAAAATAGTGATCATTTTAAGCTACCATGTGGGGAGTAACTAATATGCAGCAATATACAACCAGCATATCACCACTAGACGATGCTTAAGAATAAACTCATTACTCAAAAGATAGGTAAAGAATCAAACATTTATCTTGCTTTTATGAATTGTGCTTCAAAGTCACCAAGTAGTTGATGAGGTCAAGTTCTTCTTTATAGAAGCATTACAGGTAATAAAGAAAGAAGGGTTGCCAGCATTAGACCTGAAATCTCTGAGGACATAATGGCAGTGGGCCATGATTATCAATGACTGCTAAAAATCACAAGACCAGCGAGGAACATTATAATGGAGGGATCAGGCTGCAAACACGTGAGCCCACCGATCAATGTCTTCTCGAACCAAGATGAGAGAAAACCAGACACCACACCTCCTGATGTGAGGCAACCAGAAGTACACGGCACCACCTCTAGAACTTTCTTGCCCTCAAATTCAATACTCTTGAATGTGATACCACTTCTAGAATTCACTACCAGGGACCAGAGGAACATGTTCAATGATCTCCTGGGGATGCAGTCAGAAAATCCAGAACATGGAAAACCCTGCAGGTCAACCAAGTTTCTTCAAAACATAAATTTCTATAAAGTAGAGAAAGAAGGGAAACCTATTTTTTTAAAAAAAGAGAGAGACACATCAACCAAAGTCAGTGTGTAGTCTATCTCTGGGTTCTGAGCTTAAATATACTCTATATCCCTTCCTGGGGGGTTGATATTGGACCTGACCTCTGAAGAATAAAAAAGACCTAAGAGGCAAGACACTGGGAAAGGGTGCATGTGTTTATTTATTTTAACATTGACTAGGTATTTGATGATTTTAAGAAATTATTTTTAATTTTGGATGTGATATGATAATGTGGGTGATTCTTTAAAGATAAATGATTTATTTACAGATATGTGCATCTCAGATACATCTGGGACTGTCTTCAAAATAATCCAATGGTAAGAGGGAAATGGATGGATGGTATATAATGAAACAAGATCGGCCATGTCCTGATCATTGAAGTGAGGTGATATGGATTTAGAGGTTTAATATGCTAATGTCTCTACTTCTATATATATATAATTTAGATTTTCATTAAAAATAAAAACAAATAGTGCTTGCAAAAATAAAAAAATATTAAAAAGATTGGGGCGTCTCCAGTGAAGCATGTCTCTGGGTGACTGAGCACAGTCAAGACATTCTTTACCTCTCTCCCTTGTCACCAAATCCTCCTGTACTTACAGGATGAGAAACCCAAAGAGTTGAAGTCACATTTTAAGGATGCATAATGGAGAGGAGTTTGGAGAGGGAACAAAATTATTAAGGAGGATTATAGCGTCACCACTCTCCACTCCACACAATGGAGTTTGCTGCTTTTAACTGCCTTAAACAAGTCTTGCTTCATACCAGAGCTGCGACTCAAGGAGGCGTCGCCATGGGAAGTGGATCCTGCCCAGGAGATCAAATCTTTCCTCCTGGCTGGGTCGTTGAGTGCAGGCTTTCTGCCTATACAATAAGAGAATGCATGTGGTTCTTAGAATGTACTTGAAATTCTTTTTCCTCTTCATGGTGTCTTTGTGGCCAGGTATCTCAGAAGGCCCAGGAATGAAGGCGCCTCTGGATAAAGTGGTTGTCTGGCCTCTAAGCGGCTAGGGGACCCAGTAAGTGACTGCATTTCTGTATGTCTCTGTTTCCTCATATGCAGTGAGAAGCAAGAGAGCATAGGACTCCCCAGTGAGCTCTGGAGACATCTGGTTCTGCAACACACCAGCTGTGTAAGCTTAGTCAGCTTAAATGACCTCTCTGTGCCTTCTTCCCTACCGCTAAAGTATGGATGATAACATCCACCTTACGTTGTTGTTGAAAGGATAAAATTAGCTAATATATGTAAAGTGCTGAGCCTGGAACCTAGCAGAGTTCACTCTCAATAAATAGTTACTACTATTATGTGTATTTATTTCTCCATAAAATGAATATTGGATCTAATGATCATTAAGAGTTCTCCTAATTCTAATGTTTGAGGATTCAGATTCATTTATCAATAAACTCTACACCAGGCCACGGTACTAAGGTGAAAGCATGCTTGACATTCGAGTTAGGGGCTAAAGTCAGCATGTTAGGCAAAAACTCAGCATTTAATGCTTGAAAATTCCTCCACCATCAGCTGACCACCCGAACATTTGCTTCCCCATGCAGAGGTGCTGCTGGGGTGTGCAGAGCCTTCATGCTCCAGGCAACAGAGTGGCATTGACTAAGGGATCTTTCAGGATGTGGCCTCTTATCTCCTCCCAGGACCTGGACTATGAAAGCCATAAACCCTCCTCCTTGAAGAGCAAGGCTGTGCTCCTTCCATTGCCAGTGAGCCCCCAGCCCCAGTTCTGGATGAGAGAATGGACAGTAGCCTCAGCAGTCACCTTCCTTGAAGTTCAAGGCTGCCACAAGACTGTCATTGCCCAGTGGCCGGGAGGGAGCATGCTGCATTGGTGGGCTCCCGATACCTCCCTGTGCAGCCACACCCCCATGACCTATTCTACTCTCTCCACACACTTCCTGAGTATCTGCCACAAACAGGGTGCTGCACTGGGTATCTGCAGGAGCGGAGTAAGCTGAAAGGTGCCTTCCCCCCAGGGCTGCACAGACAGCAACAGTAAGGTGTGGCAGACAGGGCCAGAGGAAGGGCCAGAGATGAATGGGCTGCAGGGCAGGGTACTAGAGACAGGAAGCATGCCTCCACCTTCCTGGGGGGTGATGCTGAACTTGGCCCTTGCAGGAGGGGAAAGATCTAAGGGGCAAAACATTGGGAAAGCATAAGGTGAAGCCTGGAGGCCCGAGAGATGGGCTGCATCTGAGTCATGCCGGGTAGATCATGGTCAGTTGAAGGGGGAAGTAAGACTGGAGAGGACATTGGGGCCTAGTGGCAAAAGGCCCTAAAGTCAAGCCAAGAAGAGCAGATCAGATTGTGCAGGTAGCAGAGAGCCGAAGGACCAAGCTGGGAAGAGAAGAGGCACCAGTTGGTGTGAAGCATCCTCCGTGCCTGCCCTGCACCTTCCCCTGGGTGTGAAGCATCCTCCGTGCCTGCCCTGCACCTTCCCCTGGGTGTGAAGCATCCTCCGTGCCTGCCCTGCACCTTCTTCTGGGATGGTGCATGCAGCGTCCCAGGTATGGAAAGCCCAGCTATGAATCTTTCAGTCCCATGATCACTTCTTCCTAGAGCAGCTTCAGTGGCAAATACAGGGTCAAGAGAAACCTTTAAGTTTCTCAATACATGTGCCCTTCACCGCTGCAGAAGCTACACCAGGATGGAATGAGGGGGTGGTGGAGAAAGTGAAGGCTGAACACCAGGGGGATGTTAACTGCTGGTAGAGTGGCAGATTAAGTGACCTGAAAGTTCCTGCTGTGACGCTCCCAGAAATGCTGGATTGAAAAAACATTTAAATCATTTTAAAAGTATAGCAGAACTTACAGGAAAATGAGGGCATGTTCAAGATCAAAACAGAGAGCTGAAAACAGGAGCTGGAAGAAGGCTCCAGCCCCCTTGCAGAGTTTGAAGCAGGAGATGTCAGGACAGCAGTGGAAGTGGGAGGCAGCCTTCCACTTCCCCAGCCTGGGAAGGATGTGGGCTAGCAGGTCTCCCCAAGAGTCTCCTTCTGTGAGGGCTCCCAGGTCCCTGGCTGCCCTCTGCACACCACATGGGGCTTGGAAAAGCTGCCAATACTCTGTCTAGGGAAATGACTGGTACGGCGGAAGAGCCCCTGACCTGGCACTGCCTTTAACTTCCCATATTACTTCTCCCCTTCTCTAAGTTTCAACTTTATCATATTTTAGCTGGAAATGATCTCGCCGGAACTGACCTCACTGGGCTGCTGAGAGCACTCATTCATTCAGCAAATAAAATTGAGGAGGGAGTGTGGCAAGTGCTGGGCTGTGATACAGAACAGGGTGAAATCCTGCCTGCACGGAGCGTGCTTCCTAGTGCTCCTCAAGCTCAACAGACCCAAACCCATACTTACCATCTTCACCCCAAAACCTGCTCCAGCAAGGGAGTAGATCTTCCCAGGCAGCCTGTGTACACAGAGATACCGGGTTACCTTGTCACCATCTACTTCCTTGCTGGGTTCAAAAGATGCCATCTCCCAAGGTTTCTCCTTGGCTTTTGGCAATTTCATAGGGTAAAATCTTGAGGAAAGGAGTTCCAGGCAGAGGGAACAGCTAGTGCAAAAGCCTTAAGACAGGAAAAAATTGTGCCCAAGAAGTGAAAAACAGGTCATCCCTGAGCGTGGTAGATGAGGAAGAGACAGGTTCAAAAGGAAGCTGGAGAAATGAATAGGAGCTGGGTCACACAGACCTCTGCAGGCCAGGCTCAGGAGTTTATACTTTATTCTTTTTTTTTTTTTGAAACAGAGCCTCAAGCTGTCCCTCTGGGTAGAGTGCTATGGCATCACAGCTCACAGCAACCTCCAACTCCTGGGCTCAAACGAGTCTCCTTGCCTCTGCCTCCCAAGTAGCTGGGACCACAGGTGTCCGCCACAATGCCTGGCTATTTTTTGGTTGCAGCCATCATTGTTGTTTGGCGGGCCTGGGCTGGATTCGAGCCTGCCATCTTAGGTGTATGTGGCTGGCACCTTAGCCACTTAAGCCACAGATGCCAAGCCTAGGCTTTATTCTTGAAAGCTGTTTAAGTGCTTGAAACAGAAGAGTTTGTGCATTAGTTAGGGTTCTCCTGAGAAACAGAGAAACATCCTATCCTGTATCAATAGGATAAATATAGGTACAGATATAGAGAAAAAGATTTATTACAAGGGATTGGCTCATGTGATTTTGGAGACTGAGAAGTCCCACAGTCTGCTATCTGTGATGGCTGGTGTCTCACAGCAGGAGAAGATATATGTCCCAGCTCCAGAAGAGAGAGCAAATTTGCCCTTCTCTATGTTTTCTCCTCAATGGACTCATGATGCTCACCCACATTGGTGACGGTGGATCTTCTTTACTGTCTACTGATTCAAATGTTACTCTCTTCTGGAAACACTCTCACAGACATACCCCCAAATAATGTTTTACCACCTCTCGGGTAGTCTTAACCCAGTCAAGTTGACACATAAAATTAACCATCACCAGTTGGCATGACCTGATCTGGATCTCTAAATATTTACTTTGAATGCTGAGTGGAAATAGAAATTAAGGAACCAGAACATAGCAGGGATCTAGTTAAGAGACTGCTGCAGTCGTCTAGGTGAGAGTTGATGTTGGATGGGACCAAGGTGTGATCATGATGATGAAGGGGAGTTTCAGATTCTTAATTAGTTCTAGAGAGACATTCAACAAGACTTGAGTATGAGGGTAAAGAAATAAATCATAGATACGTCCAAGGTCGTAGGCCTGCTGATCTATGTGATAGGCATTGTTTACTGAGATGAGAAGACTGGGAGAGGAACAGATTTAGGTGGGCGGAGAAGCAAGAGTTTGATTTGGAATAAGAGAAGTTTGAGACACTTACTAGACACTCACGTGGAGGTATCAAATACAAGGTAGATGTAATAAGCATGGAGTTCCAAGAGGTGGGTGGGACTAGAGATAGCGTTTTGGGAGGCACTGCTCCATGGAGTACATTTAAATCCTTGGGCCAGAGGAATCACCATGAGAGCTAGAGAAGATCAGTGGCCAAGACTTAGAGCACTCTGACATTCAGATGTCAAGCAGCAAATGAGGTGGCCTGCTAAGGCATCTACACAGGGGCACACAACAGGATTCAATATTTCAGAAGGCAAGAGAAAAATGTAGTTCAAGAATGGTGGGGTCAACTACATCAACCATATTGGATGTTGCTGAGAGATCAAGTAAAGACAGAAAAGTGAGCACCACTAGAGCAGGCGTCCTCAAACTATGGCCCGTGGGCCACATGCAGCCCGTCTATGACATTTATTTGGCCCGTTGTGTATTTTTGCCGCTGCTGCCTGTCTTGCTTAGCACCGACTCACCCCGGGGCCCACAGTCCGGCCCTCAAACTGTCTGAGGGACAGTGAACTGGCCCCCTGTTTAAAAAGTTTGAGGACCCCTGCATAAGAGATTATCAATGACCTTGTGAAAAACAGTCTCAGTGGGTCAGAAGAAGGAGATCCACAATGGCACAGGGCACAGCAGAGAATCAGAGATGAGGAAGTTCAGGGAAAGGGCTGCTGGAAGGACAGCAGAGAAATAAGACAGCAGCTTCAGGAGAACACAAGGCTCTGCAAACACCAGAGCTACCAGAAAAGTCTGCATTTTGCAGAGAAATTATGTGAGTGGAGAGAAAAAAACTGGAGATGCAGCAAAGATGGAAGAAGAGTTACAGAAGCAAAGTCCTTTGAGAAAACAAGAGGCCAGAGGATCCAGTTCATGAGTAAGGGGTGTATCTTCCAGTAAAAGCAAAGAGTTTTCATCCATAGCAGGAAATACAGAAATGCAGGCAGGAAAGACCAACACAAATTCAGATACACTGGGAGGTATACGGGGAAGATAAAGCTCCTCCTGTCTAACTGTTTCTATTTTTTCAACAGAACAGAGGTGAAGTCACCAGGTGAGGAAGGGAGAGGATAGTGAGGTAGTGAGTGAACTCCCCCTCCACCCAGAGGTGAGAGGCCCCAGGGAGAGGAGCAGAAAAGAGGTAAAGATGTGAAGTAATAGCTTTGGAAAGTGGGAAGTGAACACACAGAGAAAGGTAGTAGGATTGCTGAGCAAGGCTGAGTGCTCACTGGAGATGTGGTCATGAATTTAAAGTGAGACCAGTTGGTCTGGACATGTGCTTTTCTTCCATGATGTTTACCTGCTTGAGTTCAGGTATGTAGTAGGCAGACATAGGGTTTATGCAGAGAGTAAATGTAGAGGAAGAGAAGTAGAGCAGGAAATTAAAACTATGTGAAATGGAATAGTTATGCTGATGAGCCAACAAAATTAAGCTGGTTAAAGAAGGAACTGAGAACCTGACAGAAATGGCAGATAGTGAAAAAGCGAGAGGGCTGGTATGTTGGAAGTTTGATGAGATGGATTGGAAATACTACCCCAAGGAGCTGGAATGGAAGGAGGTGACAGTCAGAGAGTGGGATGCCTGAGTTTTGGGTTATAGATGTGACATAGGAATGGATGGCTGTGCGCCTGGAGTTAGATCAAAGGGAGAGATCAAAGAGGAACAGATCAAAGAAAGACATGGAACTGGAGGGCAGCGTGCGGGATGGCTTATCCATGTGCATGTTGAAGATACCAGGAATGGTGTTGAGAAAAAGGATGGACAGGAAGTCAGTGTGGCAGTGCTAGAGACAATAATGAACAAGAGTAAGTAGTGCCTTAACATGGACTCAAAGGAGTGGCGCTTTGAAGGGAGAAGGAGAGGGAAGGGACTTGGAAGCAATAACAGAAAGCAAAGAGGATCTACCCAACCCAAGGCCCAACCCCACTTCCCCACCTACCCCACCTCAGGCCCTCAGGCACCCTGTGTTTCAGAGAAAACACACCTGCCACTTGAACGGGTCACAAAGGAAATGATGTTATGAACAGACATTCAGCTTTCATTTGATACAAAAGGGAAATGAACACTCAGAGAAGACCAGGCCTTTGGGAGAAGTGTAACTGATGGCCATGAGTTCCCAAACCCACACAGGAAAGGCTTGGGAGCACAGAAGGAGCAGGAAATTGAGTCAGAATAGAGACTGTTGAGAATGGTGTGGGGATTAAGGTGCCCTTGGCTTGAAGAGATGGATTTCTGGAGATGAATGAGATGGGCAGCGACGTAAGGCACCTTGATGTTAGTGTGTAGGGTCTCATGGAGAGATCCGGATTTGAGACAAGGCATGTAGCTGGGCAACACTTCTCTCTTGTGCCTGTGAGTAGTACAGAAATCACAGGGTGAGTACCTTGGGAGACTGTTCTCTCAAGTAGCTAGCCGTGGAGTTCATGGTAGGGCTTCTGGGCAGGGGCCATCTGCCTTGACACTGGATCCCGAGGGCCAACTTCTCTCTCTCTGGTGGTGCCCTGCTGAGATGATCTGGAGCACAAGGTATCAGAGCCTGCTACTTCGCTCCTGGGTTGGCAATGATGTGACTGGCAGGCTCCCAAGTCTTTCCATATGATTGCCATTCATGTCAATACCACGGCAACTTCTCTCTCTCCCATCCTCAAGTTATCAGGGAGAATTTTTGTTTTTCTGTCTTGATAATAATCTTAACAAATAACAAAATCCTATTCTATATCTTCTAGATGTAGGGCTACCAGATAAAATATAGGATTTCCAGTTAAATTTGGACTTCAAGAAAATAGCAAATACTCTCATAGTATAAATATATCCTAGATATTGTATTTGATATACTTATACTAAAAGATTAGATTTGATAACTATTGCTACATGATGGCAGTGCTAAATATAAATATGTGTATATTTATATTTATTATAAATAGTATAAAAAAGAGATTTGTTATAAGAAATTGGCTCTCACAATTTGGAGGCCAAGTCCCAGAATCTACAGAGGGAATCAGCAAGCTGGAGACCCAGGAGAGCCAATGGTGCAGCTCCAGTCCAAGTCCAAAGGGCTGAATACCAAAAGAGCTGATGGTGTGATTGTAAGACCTGCAGGCTCAAGACCCAGAGAAAAGGTTGGTTCAGAGAAGACCTTCAGCATTGTCCTGATGGAGCTGAGACAGGCCCTCTGGTTGGAGATATGTGTAACACACCAACTTACTATGACTTAGGAAAGGCTGCCAAGGATGTCTTCAATAAAGGAAATGGGTTTGGCATAGTCAAAATTAATCTGAAAACCAAGTCTTGTAGTGGAGTGGAATTGTCTACTTCTGGTCATGCTTACACTAATACAGGGAAAGCGTCAGGCTACCTAGAGACCAAATATAAGGTCTGTAACTATGGACTTACCTTCACCCAAAAATGGAACACAGACAATACTCTCAGGACAGAAATCTCTTTGGAGAATAAGTTGGCTGAAAGGTTGAAATTGACTCTTGATACCATTTGTGGACCAAACACAGGAAAGAAGAGTGGGAAATTAAAGGCTTCCTATAAACGGGATTGTTTCAGTCTTGGCAGTAATGTTGATATAGATTTTTCTGGACCAACCATCTATGGCTGGGCTGTGTTGGCCTTTGAAGGTTGGCTTGCTGGCTATCAGATGAGTTTAGACACAGCCAAATCCAAACTATCACAGAATAATTTTGTCCTGGGTTACAAGGCTGCAGACTTCCAGCTGCACAGTCATGTGAACAATAGCACTGAATTTGGAGGTTCTATCTACCAGAAGGTTAATGAGAAGATTGAAACATCAATAAACCTTGCTTGGACAGCTGGCAGTAATAATACCCGTTTTGACATAGCTGCTAAATACAGGCTGGACTGTAGAACTTCTCTGTCTGCTAAAGTAAATAATGCCAGCTTGATTGGACTGGGTTATACTCAGACCCTTTGACCAGGAGTCAAACTGACCTTATCAGAAAGAACTTCAATGCAGGAGGTCACAAGGTTGGGCTGGGATTTGAACTGGAAGCTTAAGTGGTTTGAGTAGAAAGAACATCAGATTTGCCCTTGGAAGTGAAGATAAATGAACCCACTATGTTTTGGCCTTAAAATTCTTCTGTGAAATTTCAGGAGTGTGAATGAACTTTTTATTTTTCCAAAGAATTGTAAATCCTCCCCAAACTCAAGTCTAGAGATGGCAGGTCCATCCCAAGGGAGGTGCTGGAAGGCCTGCCTGGCAGTTGTCCTGTTTGTGCCACATTTCATTTCAGTTCTGCAGTGTTAATTTAAATGTGTTCTTCAGTGACAGTGTAGTGTCACATTAAAGAAAATGACCCAACCCTCCAGTTTGTACATCACGTTCTGCATGTCCCCTGCCACTTTTTCATGACCTTTGAATATATGAGTCTCTGTGCTGTAGTGGAATCTTTGGTTTTGCATCAGAGTAAAATAAAACAAACCCATGTTTTTATGTTTTGGAACATTAAAAAAAAAAAAAGACCCAGAGAAAAAGTGTCCCAGTTTGAAGGCAGTCAAGCAGAAAAATTCTCTAACTCAGGTAAGAGTTAGGCTTTTTTTTTTTTTTTCTTTTTCCAGACAGGATCTCACTATGTTGCCCAGATTGGGCTCCAGCAATCCTCCTGCCTCAGCCTCCCTAGTAGCTGGGACTACAAGCACGCACCACTGTGTCCAGCCTTGGTCAGCTTTCTTACTCTAGTCAAGTGTCAACTGATTGGATGAGACCCACTCACACTGGGAAGGCAATCTGATTTACTTAGTCTACTGATGTGAACATTAATCTTATCCAAAACCACCCTCGCAGAAATATGCAGAATAATATTTGACTAAATATTTGGGCACCCCATGACTCAGTCAAGTTAACGCATCAAACTAACAATTACACTGTTCCTGTTTGCACTGCTTGTGATGGAACTGGAATCAAGCAATAGTATTTTATTTGTAATAGTTAACGGGAAAAGGAGGGCAGAACTAATCTGAAGGTGCGATATGGTCATATTAACTAAAGATGAAAACAGTATCACAGCCCTGTAAGAAGCAAGCTTTCTCAGAGAGGGCTGTGGGAAACTGAGTCACCCATGCATCCAGGATTACAGTCATGACAAATTCAAAAGAAACCGACTCTTAGCAGCTCAGTCCCACAGAACTATAACATTGCAAATAGCCATTTAGTGTTTTCAAGAGAAACAAATCCATCACATTAAATATATCAGTTTAGGGCAGTGCCTGTGGCTCAAACGAGTAGGATACCAGCCCCATATACCGGAGGTGGTGGGTTCAAACCTGGCCCCGGCCAAAAACTGCAAAAATAAATAAATAAATATATCGGTCTGGATTTTGATTTTTTTGTGTGGTATAATATTTAATTTATAAATTTGTTTTTGGTTTTATTGGTTACAAGGAAGTTAGATCTAGTGTTATATCTGTATATACTTCAAAAATAGTAAGGTAAAACACATTTAATTCAATAATGAAGAGTCCATGAGTTTTTGTCCTTTAAATGGGCCCATTATCCTGTTATTCCTAGTTTGGGAAACATTTATAATAATGTTAATGTTCTATGAGTCTTTTTAGGTGACCTGGAGCATTTCATTTGCAGAATTCAGTGATCTAGATATTATTATAGGGTTTTAAAATAATAAATTGAAAAAAGAGTGTACTGTGTGCTACCTTGCATTTGGAAACTATTGTACATCAAATCTCCTTTAGATATACACAAAGAAGCATTTTAGGGACTAAAAAACTCAGAGAAATTCAACAGAAAAAAAAATGGCAAATGTTGTTTCACTCAGTGTCTCCCAAGCTGATTTGAGCAAAGAACACCTCCACTGCAGCATCTACCAATACCCTAAGGAACAGCTTTCCTTGAAATATTAGTTTGTAAAACACTCATCTATAACAGCATCTAGAATAGGGACCAAGGACCCCCTAGAAATCTAGTGATGCCTGTGGACATCTTCTTAGAATAATGTTTCAAAATGCAGTAAAAAATATATTAAAAAATACATGGAAACAAATTAATACAGTCTTCAAAAATAACTTTAAAACAAATGGAAAACCCAAGGGAGAGGAGAAGGAGGAAAGGACAGAAAAAAATATCTAAAGAGATACTAGCCAATTCCCATATAGTATATGATTTCTTTATATGAAGCATTTAGAATCAGCAAATCTGTATAGACAGAAAGTACATTAGTGGCTGCTTGGGGTGAGAGTGGAGAGTAGTGAGGAGAATTGGGTAGTAGTGGCTAAAAATAAAACATTCTAAAATTGATTGTGGTAATGGATGCATGCCATCCACGCATATAATAACATACATTTAATTCTACATTTTAAATGGATGCATTGTATGGTAGGTAAATTGTATCTCAGTAAGTCTGTTTGAAAACTAACGATAACAATTTCCCAATTACATTGAAAAACATAAATGCAAAGATCCAAGAAGCCCAATGAATCCCAAGCAGAAGAAATATGTAGAAAGTGACACCAAAGCATATCATAATCCAATAGCTCAAATAATAGCTCTGGGGTAGAAATAACCCAAATGTCCATCAAGTGATGGATGGACAAACAAAAATGTGGTATACACACACAACAGAGTATTATTCAGACACAAAAGAAATGATGCAGTGATGTGTCCCACAATGTAGACAAACCTTGAAAATATCATGCTAAGTGAAAGAAGGCAGCCTACATATTTTATGATTAATTTTATTCCATATTCCATTATGAAATATTCAGAATAAGCAAAGCCATGAGACAGAAAGCAGATTAATGGTTGCCAGGGCTGGGCGAGGGGGAAACAGGGAGTGACTTCTTAATGGGTACGAGGTTTCCTTTGGGGGTGACAAAAATATTCTGATGCTATAGTGGTGATAGTTGCACAGTATTGTGAATGTACCAAATATTGCTGAATTGTATACTTTAAAATGATGGATTTGACGTTTGTCTATTTTATAATATTTACTTAAACCATAATGAGATACACTGCACATCTATTTAAAGACTAAAAACCTGACCATACCACGTGTTGGCAAAGATGTTGAGGAACCAGAACTCTAACATAATCACTGATGGGTTTGTATGTTACAATCATGTTAGAAAACAATTGGTGGTTTCTTTAAAAGTTAAACAGACACCATCTACCATAGGATCCAGCCACTCCTCACCCTTTCTCCCAAGAGAAATGAACCCACATGTCCACACAAAATCTTGTACACAAATATTCATCACAACTTTATTAAAATAGACAAAAATGGGAAACATCCAAAGTCAGAGGAACGTACAGACCAATTTGGTATGTCCATAATTGAAATACTACTCAGCAATATAACAAGAATGAGCTACTGAACAAGCAACAAGCCGATGACTCTCAAAAGAATTATACTAAGAACAAGGCAGACAAAAAATGAGTACATACTATATGTCTCCATTTATATAAAATTTTAGAAAGGGCAAACTAGGCCATGGTGACAAAAGCAGATCAGTGTTACCGGGTGACTAAGTGAAGCAGGTGGGAGGGGAAAAGAGAAAAAGCTTTCTAAGGCACACATAGAAACTCTTGCACATTATGGATATATGTTCATTATCATGATGGCAGTAAAGGCTTCACATGTGTGTACAACACACACCAAAACTTATCAAATTGCATACTTTAAATATGAGTTTATTGCTCCTTCTGTAGTTCATAAGTGTGGTGATTGGGTTTTCATGCACATGTGTGAGATGTGCCTCTCACAAATCTTGTTATGAAATCGGCACATTGCCCGTCTGACATGAAAAAATAAATAAATAAATATGAGCTTATTGTATGTTAATTATATCTCAGTGAAGCTCTGAAAAACATTTTAAAAGTATATGTAATAAGAGATGGTTAGGGAAAACAATGTAAATCAAACAAATATTTTCCATTAGATTGTGTAGCTATAATTTTTTTATCTTTAAAAATTTTAAATCTTGTTCCAAAAGTTGAAGTACATTTCAAAAACTGACTAAGCACTTAATGAATTGTGTTCATTACTATGTTGGTCAGAAAGGCTAGACTAAGCTACAGTAACAAATAAGCCAAATCCACGTGGCTTGTTACCATCATAACAACCAGCAAGGGTTTCTGTTCTTAGTAGTTTCCCTGAGACCCAATCTAGTAAAGCTCGAACACCCTGGAATATGTGGCCTCTGTAGTCAATGTGGCTGAAGAAGAGAGAACTAAAACCTCCAGCACCATCAATTCAATGTTCTAGCTCATGAAGGACAAATGCCACTTCTAATCACAGGATCATGCTTTACTTTAAGAAGACAGAGGAACATATACCTCCACAAACCCTGAAGTAGAGAAGAACTGGATATTGGTGATCATTAATCATCCACCATCATTCCCCATGATACTAAAAACTATTTCCACATCAACATATTGAAACAGAACATACTCAGAATGTGAACTCTCCCATGAACTAGAGGTTCTACTCAGACAAGGTGGGAGCCTTGCAACTCCAGCCACTCTTAGAAGTCCCTTGTGCTCTCAATACATTCCCTGTATGGAGGGCCAAACTTCCAGATAACCCAGGGACATTTGGGTAGCAATTCTATTTGATTACAAAGTCTCTTAGCACCCTAGAAATCATCTCTTTCACACTTGCTGTCCGGATACCTCCATCACTCACTCATTCTCCATCCTACCCTGGGCCCAGCTGTTGGGAGAAACCTGTCTGGTGGGCCCTACAACTCAAAAGAGTCTAAAAAAATGCATGAGAACACTTTGAAGAAAAAGCAAAAAATTTTTTTAAATGTTTTAAACTCTAACCCAGTCACTGCTTTGTGATCCAAATTTGTGTCTCCATCTTACAAGCTCTGTAGCTTAGCAGCTTTGCGGCCATAAACAAATCCCTTCTCCTTTCTTACGCTCAGTTTCCTCACCTGTAAAATGGGAATAATAAAGCCTGCCTCCCAAGATTGTCGTGAGAACTGGAATGAGATAATGTCTATGGAAATGCTTTGTAAACTGCAAGTTATCAACCCCATCAGCATCATCATGGCTGTCTTGTACTGTCTAGAAGGGCAGCCCCAGGGCTGTTGAAGGCCCAGAGGAGAGAGGGGCTCCCAGCCTGACCCTCTGACTCTGCTGGAGTCAGGGCCTCTCTCTAATTAACTCTTCCTGGCAGAATTTTCTCACTGGACATGTTTGCCTACCAGTGAAAAGCCAGGTGAGGCTTCCAGGGGCCGCCCACCAGCCCTGACAAACCAGGGAGGAATGATGATTCACCAGCCTCTAACAGCCTTGCTGACAGGCCTCTTGGCCCAGCCCAGGCTGGAGAGGGCTGCACAGGGTGCAGCGGGGCCATTTGGCTCTTTACAAGAAAGAGAGAAAGAAAGAGGGGAAAACAAAGGAGAGAATAAAGAAAAAGAAAGGCACAAAAAGGGAAAAGAAGAAACAAAAAGTGAGATAGTGGTTGCTAGGATATAGGAAGGTTTTTAATGAGTATAGAGTTTGTTTTGCAAGATGAAAAAGTTCTGGAGATCTTTTGCACAACAATGTGACTATGGTTAACACTACTAAACTGGACACTTAAAAATGATTAAGATGGTAAATTTTATGTGATGTGTTTTCCACCACTTAAAAATTTTGCAAATTTGGCTTGGTGCTCATAGCACAGTGGTTACAGTGCCGGCCATGTACACCAAGGGTGGCAGGTTCAAACCCAGCCCAGGCCAGGTAAAAAACAATGACAACTGTAACAAAAAAGTAGCCGGGCCTTATGGTGGACTCCTGTAGTCCCAGCTACTTGGGAGGCTTAGGCAAGAGAATCACTTAAGCCCAAGAGTTAGAGGTTGCTGTGAGCTGTGATGCCATAACACTCTACCAAGGGTGACATAGTGACACTCTGTCTCAAAAAAAATAATAAATTTACAAATTTATTTTTAAAAGAAATGGAAAAGGGAAGGAGAGAAGGAAAGGGGGAAGGAGAGAGAAAGGAGAAATAAAGGATAGAGAATGGAAGGAAGAGGAAGGGAGGAAGAGAAAAGCAGCAGCGAGAAACAGAGCAAGGGAGAGAAGAGAGGAAAAGAATGAAGGAAAGAAAAGGAAAACCAAAGGGCGACGCCTGTGGCTCAAAGGAGTAGGGCGCCGGGCCCATATGCCAGAGGTGGCAGGTTCAAACCCAGCCCCAGCCAAAAACTGCCAAAAAAAGAAAAAAAAAAAGAAAGAAAGAAAAACTAAAGAAAGCGTATGAGAGGGGAGTGAGAAATATGAGAAGTGAAAAAGAAAAGAGAAGTGATGGAAGAAGGGAAGAAAAGAAGATAAGATAGAAAAAGAAAAGACCAGAAGGAAAAAGAAGACAGACAACACATTCTGGCAGGTGGTACCCCACCACTCCCTCCTCCAGTCCCGCCCTGGGCGAAGGGGGCGGGTAGGCCTCGGGGCGGAGCTGAGCGTGCGACGTCACCGCGTCGTGGCCCTGCCCCTGCCGGCGTCCGGCCCTTGTGAAATCGCGCGCTGCGCAGGTGGCCTCTCGGCCGGCGGGTACCGCTCTCCTTGGGTGGCTGCGAGTCCCCTGGCCTTTGGCCTTCTGCCCGCCTATCCCCGGCGGCGGGAGGGCGATAATTGCCGAGAGACGCAGCGTTTATCTGGGCCGGTTGTGCAAGGCGCGCGGGAGGGAGGGCCGCGGGCGCTGGCTCTCACGCCTCAGCGGCCAGGCATGCGCGGGGGCGAGGGCGGGCCGGGGTCCTCGGGGCGCCTGCGGCTGCACCCGCCCGAGACGCCGCCTCTCTCCGCAGGAAAGAGCACCAGCCACTTGACTGCGCGGTCGCTGACAGGGGAGAGACACCCGAGTTCCCAGCCCACCCCGGCCCTGCCACCTGCTAGGCTGCGTGATGTCGGACAAGTGCCATGCTTGCTTCTGAGTCCCAGGCTCCTCTTCTGTGTACTAGGAGTAAAATCCCCACCTCTTCTGCTTGTGAGGATAAGGAACAATGCCGGTGAGGCCTGGAGCTGCCAGGTGCACTTTAAGTGAATAGGGACCACGCTAAAATTCTACGTGACAGGCTCATACACCTGCTTCACACACTGCCAATCAAAACCCGGTTTCACGGCAGCGTGCGGTGGCTCATGCCTCTAATTCTATCACTTTGGGAGGACTGCTTGAGGCCAGGAGATTGAGACCAGCCTGAGCAAGAGTGAGACTCCGTCTTTATAAAAAGTAGAAAAATTGGCCGGCGTGGTGGAGGGAAGCTGAGGCAGGAGGGTCTTGAGCCCAGGAGTTTTAAGAGCTGTGAAGACGCCACTTCAGTCTAGCCCAGGGACACAGAGAGGAAAGGAAAAAGAAAGAAAAAAAACAGGGTTCACGTTTTGTCTGCTACTGGAGCTGACTTGCTGGATATCTTTAGGGACGACTTTGCCTCCACTGTGTGGTTTTCAGTTTCCTCTTAAAAAACTGGAGGATGGCCGTGTACCAGCTGTCCTCAAGGAAGGATGAGCACATGCTGGGTCCAGGTATGGCCAGTTGTGCCACACATGCCACCCACTCGCAGCCAGTCCTTGGGTCATAGTCTTTGGAGTAGTT
The DNA here is from genome assembly GCF_000181295.1 of Otolemur garnettii. Lineage (NCBI taxonomy): Eukaryota > Metazoa > Chordata > Mammalia > Primates > Galagidae > Otolemur > Otolemur garnettii. The sequence continues at coordinate 2,529,803 of NW_003852409.1, forward strand.
GTTGGTGGGGGAGGAAAAGGACAGAGGATCCTGAGCTGTGAGAAAGGACATGTCCAGACACTCAGAAGCCAAAAGGGAACACACTAGGGCCATGTCAGTGTGCACCACCTGGAGCACAGCCCAGCCTTTCCCTATGGGACAAGGCCACACCAACACACACATGTCTGCATGTGTGGGACCTGAGACCCCCATCCCCCGCCCGGACCTTAAGGAACATACACCCATCACCCTCTAATACTAAGAGCCAGGGGCTACCCTCAGAAGAAATAGAGCTGTTAGCTCTTTTCTACCTCACTCCCAGGTCCTCCTGGGAGCCCTACCTGAGCTTTTGTAACTGCTGTGTGTGGAGGTCCCAGGAATGAATGTTCTCTCTCTGCCAGGCTCTCTGCAGTGGATTTTCCTAGAACAAATGAGCCCTGTTAGGATCTTGCGTGTGCATGCTGACCCTGGCCTGGCTCCATTCAGCTCTGGGATTGACTGCCTGCAGTGCAGCCTCATTCTGCACCAACACATTGAGCTCATAGCACTCGCTGCTGCCATAGTTGAGGGGCTGTGGGAAGGAAGCACAGCTGAGCACCTGCTCAGGTTCATGTCTTGGGTGATCAAAGAGGGTTGCCATAGTGGCACTCCTTCGATCTCTACTTTCCTCCTTCCCTTTTTAACCTTGAAAAATAAAGTTATGCAGGACAAAAAATAACAATGAATAAACAAAACCCATCTCTCAAAATGAAAAAAAATAAATAGAAAAAGAAATCAAAATATAGTCTCCTCCAATATGTTGGGAGAATTAAATGAGGTGGCCCTGGAAAAAGTGACAGACATACCTGCATCACACTCAGCTAACCACAGTCCTCCATGGAAAATTTCGTTCCCTTGGCTTCCGTGATAACTGGTGTTCCTAACTGTTCTTCCTGCCTCTCTGGCTGCTCCTTCCCAGTCCTGCAGGTTCTTCCTCCTTTATCCATTCCTGAAGAGTTGGTTTTCTTTGGAGCTTTCTCCTAGGCATCCTGTCTTCTTCAGTGAGGGATAACTCTTGACTCCAAGACATCAGGTCCCAGCAGCCATGTGCAGCCTAGACCTCTCTTCTGTAAATCCACCTGTTTACAGGACATCTCTACTCAGATGGGCCCGCCATCACATTAAACATGTCCCAAGCTGAAACATTGTCTTCCTGTCCCCACAGGGTGTCCTCTAGGTTCTGTGTTCTCCCCAGGTCAGAGAGAATCCTGAGAGCCTTCCTTAAGGTTCCCTTCATCCACCCTCCTACTGTCAAAACAGTTGCTATGTCCAGTCCTTTCCACATCTCTAATGTCCCTTCAATCTTTTCTATTTCTATTGTCACTGCCCCTGTCTTGGCCACTGCCATGTTGCTCACTTGAAGACAGGTTGGGACCTCCTAACCCGTCACTCCAGGCCATTCTCTGCAGCAGAGCCCGAGTAATCTTTCTAAAATACAAATATCATCTTGTCACTCTGCTTTGATCTGCATATTTGTGTCCTCCCCAACTTCGTATGTTAAAATCCCAACACCTGGAAACAATGGCATTAGGAGATGATGCCTTTTGGAAGGTGATTAGTCTCCTTGTGAAATAGGCCCAAGGGAGCTTACCAGGTGTTGTCTATGACCCAGGAAAAAAACGATCCCCAAGTAGACAGCAAATCTGCTAGTTCCTTGCTCCTGGAATTCCCAGTTTCCAAAAATGTAAAGAACAAATTTCTTTTTTTTTTTTTTTTTTTTT
>NW_003852409.1:2532403-2545618 GCF_000181295.1 Otolemur garnettii
GGGGGGGGGCACAGATTCAAACCTGCCACCCTCGGTATATGGTGCCCTACTCACTGAGCCACAGGTGCTGCCCTCTCATGGTGTTTTTAAAAGACAGACTTGATACAGATTTTCTAGAGAGCAAAAGGAAATATGTATCAAAGTCCTTAAATATGTCCGTATCCTTTAGCCAGCAAGTCCTCTTTTGAGACATTTAGGAAAAACTTAAAGATATGCTCAAATAGTTAAGAACACTGATATTCATTAGAGCGAAAAATGGAAACAACCAAAAGGTCCAGTAAGAGCCTGGTTAAATAAATTAGATTATGCCGATACAATGGAATATTTGCAGCCATTGAAAATGTAAAACCTTATGTAATATAAGGGAAATCATTCACAATATAATGTTAGGTGGAAAAAGCAGGTTACAAAATATTAGGTGTGTATTAGGTATGTATCTAATTTTTCATTAAAATTTAAATAGAAGTTTCTGTAAGGATAGATGCCAAAATTTTAATAGTAATCATTTCTGGGTGGTGGGATTATAGGAGATTTTAATTTTGTTCATTTAGCTTATTTGTGTCTTCTGTGTTTACTCTCTAATTTTGGAATTTTTTTTAAATAAAATAAATGTTTGTTGACATTGGGATTTTTATCCACAGGTCTGAGGCAATGCAGCTAGGTTTGTTGGGCCTCTGGAACTCCTTGCCAGCTTGAAAGGGGAGGAACCTAGAGGCCCGGACAAAAATCTCTTTCACTTGTACCTGATTCAAATACAGAGATGTCAGCAGGAAAAAAAATTTTTTTCTCCTTTGGTAGAAAGGGCAACTGGAGGAATTTTTATTCACAGAAGCACTTGGCTTATGGGTTTCTAGACTGGTAGTTCTCATCAAGGAGGTCTTCAAATACCACCCCTTCATCTTAAGATTGGGGAACTAGAAACCCAAAGATGACTGATAACTTGCCAAACTGCCAGAGGGCACAGGAGGGCAAAGGCAGAGCTAAAACTTGAGCTTGTTTCCCCACTTCCTGGTCCTTGCTCATTCTGATATATGTTCCGACCCATTGCAGCAATTGACTCTAAGACTCCACACATGCGTGTGCATGCCACTGAAACAGGAAGTCTACTAGTTTTCCATCCAAAATCTGTACATCCAGAAAGCAGATCAAGCTTGGACTCACTTGATTCCTCACCATGGAGATCTCTCAAGCTAATCCTTGAGAGAAGCAGATCGGGGTAAGTTCCCCACCACACTCTCTCCTAAAGAGGAATATTCAGCTCTGTAGCATTTACATTCCAAACGCCACTATTTTCTGTAAAGAGCTTCTTCTGTGCTAACCATTTTTCCCATAAGTTATTCTCTTTTTATTGTATTTCTATGTTTTATTTTATTCTCCCAACAGCTCTACAATGTAGGTATTCGTGTCCTTTTGCCCTATGAGGAAACTGAGATTTGAGGAGGTTACATAACTTTCTCAAGTCACAGCAGTAAGTGGCAGAGCCAGTATTCATTCAAACTTCCATTCTCAGGAGACCCCACCCTGCTCCAGTGTTCCCTGCTGTAACCTGCCATGACAGAGAAGGTGTCCTTTTTTATATTCTATAGAAAGGCATTTGAGACTCATAGGAAATGGGAGCTAAAGTGAACTAGGAGGTCCTCATTCTATGTTTTCTTCTCTTCTTCAATTAAACCATGTTGTACAGCACGATTAAACCACGAACTCTGGACAGAGGACCTGGATTTAAACCCTGGCTCCACCAATTACTAATTGTGCAACTTTGGGTAAGTTACTTAACCTCTCTGTGCCCCAGATTCCTTATCTGTAAGGAGTGGATAATAATAGTACTTTAGTCACAGAAAGGTTAGGAGGAAAAATGATTCACAACATGAAAGTATATAAAACACTGCTTGACACATAGTAAGCTCTCTACAAATGGAGAGATTTAGCATTACCATCATCATCATTGTCACTACACTACTACTCCTACTCTTAAGAGTTTATGACACACCAGGTCTTAAGATAACAAATGGGAAGATATGGACATTGTCTTCTCCTCAAGAAATTTGTTCTCCAAGAGAGTGCAGAAACCATATACGTTTACAATTTAATAACCTGGTGAATGCAATAGCAGAGTTAAGTGTGGACACTCCAGACAGTGGACATGACCTATCCAAGGGACAGACGGGTTAGAAATTGAACATGGCTACCCTGCACCTCTTTCTGTTCCACCTCATCAACTGGGAATTAGTGGACTGCACATATAAGTGTGACCCAGAGTCTTTCCATGTGGCACCAGAAAGAGGTTTCTAATTCTGTGGCTGCCCAAGGTCAAGGTGTTACTAAAGCATAGAGACAGTCAGTGAGCATTTGTTGAACAAGTGAATGAATCAAAGGCATTGGTAAGAGTCAGCCAACTTTTTCCTGGCTCCCACTTCTCCAGAATATAGGCACAAGGCAGTGGCAGAACAAAGTCCTACATGATCTTTAGGGGACACCTAGTTCCCTCTATTCATCCTCAAAAAGGTGGTTCATCAGGCATCACCATTCACTAGCTCCTCCTGTGCCATAGCTGTTTCTGATTCCCTCAAGGGAAATTTTTAGCTCACTCAATTAAGTCACTTCCACAATTAAGATTTGTATGTGCCCAACTCTATAGAGAGGCAAGTGAATCAGCCATAATCCTTGCCCTCAGGGAGCTCAAATTCCAGCAGAATAAAAGGACAAGTTACTGTCCTGCAAGGTAGAAATTGATTTGGACCCAAAGAAAGGGACAGACCAAAGACAACTGGCATCCAGATAGTGAGAGCTCTCACAGATAGTGTGGTAGACTGAATAATGGCACCAAAGATGGCCACATCCTAATCCCTGGAAGCTATGAATATTACCTTATATGGCAAAAAGAGTTCTGCAGGTGTGATTGAATTAAGGATCCTCGTGTAGGGAGAATATCCTGGATAATTCAGGTCAATCCTAAATGTAATCATTTGTTTTAGCAGCTATATATCTGTTACAGATAGATTGCCAACTATATGCTAAAAACCTTACTGGGTATTAAATGTGAGCTCTGGTCAGACTGTCTGGGTTCAGATCCTGGCTCCACCACTTTCCATCTGTGCAACTTGAGTCAACTGACTTTTGTGGGCTTCAGTTCCCTCATTTATAGAAAAGAAATAATATCCTCCCCCATAGGAATGACGTAAGGGATGATGTGTAGGAGATATTTTAAATTCTCAATGTTACTTGGGTCTCCTTCCTTTCCTGGGCATTTAGGAGTCTGTACTTCCTGCTCCTCTGCAGTAAGGAGGCACCACATGGCTAGTTCTGGCCCATGAAACGCAAGCAGTGAAAAACTCCACTGGGACCTGGAACACATGACCACTGACTCCCACCCCAAATATCTGTAGGCACATCACAAACCGTCTCAGGCTCAGTAACACGATGAACCTCTCCAGTGTCCCTGCAACACTCACCCACTTGAGCTTCATGTGATAAAATGAACAGTAAACAAGAGAGGTGCAGAGAAGAGATTTAAAAGGCTTCCTGGGGACAGTGTGAGCACACAGGGTGTGTACAGCACCACCACAGGGGTAAGAAGGGGGAGGCAGCACCAGGATGAACTTCATGGTTCTAATCGCTAATTAATATAATTAATTATGGCTGGCAAACGATACTGGGTTTCCATCCAAAGTTTCTTTTTAAAATAAGTGTATGTTTTTAACAAGTGAATTGATTTAAAGAAAAAGATATTGATTGGCCTGTTAAGTAGTTTGTTGATGTGTCAAAAATTATAAAGGAGGAATCAAAAGACTAAAATCCCAGAGAACTTCCTTGGAACAAGGAAGGAACAAGGGCTTTGGAGTCAAGCCAGGGTTTGAATCCAGTTCCTCCACTTGCTAGCAGTGTGACCTCGTTACTCAAAGCTCTCTGAGATTGTTTCCTCATTACTTTTTAGTGGAGATCATTATCCAAACCTCATAGGTAAGGATTATAACTTACTTTCACCGCTGCTGAACTTCTATTCTTCCTCCTTATTGTGACCTGTGGCTCTTGACCCAGTTTGTAGACTGGAAGCCAATCCAAAACACATTCCCAGAAGGCCTGGCCAGGCTCTGTGGCCAGGCTCTGTGGGACAGAGCCCAGTCAGAGCAGTTTCCTGTCTTCCGGGAGCTTCCAACCAAATAAAGCTGTAGACTCTAAGATATGCAGCCACAGTGCCACCAAAGACAGGCAGATATGGTGGCACAGAGTCCCTGAGATGGATCTGAGGAGACCCCCAGGGTGCCAGAGGTGCATCTTGAGGCATGAGTGAGATCTCAGCAGGCAGCTGAGGGCAGGGAATTCACACCAGGTCCTAAATCTCTGAGCCTCAGTTTCCTCTTTGGCAAAGTACAATTAATATTACCTTCCTCTTGCTGAGGATTAAGTAAGATAAAGCAAAGGAAGCACCTCCCACAGTGCCAAGTTCATGTGAGGCCTGCATAAATGGAGGCAATTACTTTACTATTATGCTGGATAAGAAAGCCCCAGTGGGTGGCCACTTCTGTAATGGAACTATCTTCTCTTTCCCCATGACTCACCTCTAGGGGATTGCCCATGGGCAGAGATATCCCAGGCTCCTGGGCAAGTGGGAACCATCAAGCTGCCTGAAGAAAGGCTCTCAAGAGTGGGAACATAATTCCCCCCCCCCCCCGGGTCAGAATTGGCCCTCGGGTCCAGATTTCTACCATCTAAGGAGAGAAAAACCATACCTGTGAGGCAGCCCCATATCCTCTCAGCCTCCACTCAGGAGCCTGCAGTTCAGGACCCCAGAGAGACCACCTGTTGGGAAGCAGGAGACCAGGGTTTCAATCTACCCATTTGCTGCCTGACGGGCACCATATGGCAGCACACCTTCAGGCTGTGTTGGCCTAATGGTCAGTAGAAGTGCACTGACCATCAGAAAACGAGCAGGCTAGCACAGACCAGAGCATATAGTGGTGCTCAGTAAGCAGTTGAGGAATCTCACAAAGAGACCAGATGCCCTTCCAAATGAGGGCAGCTATCCACTGAAAAATTCTCATCACCCCAAGCTGCTACGGACTAGGGGCTAATTCTCATGCCTGCTGCCAGTGGTATCCATATAGTAATTTGTTTTTAAACCCTCAAGTATACAGCTGTGAGCTGTCATGCCCCCACCTCACAGGAGTGCTGCAGCATCCCATCCACTTGTTTTGAATTTGTCCTTATTCCCCCTCACCTGGCTCTGAAAACCATGACTCACCATTCCAAGATTAACTCTCCTTCTTCAACCCCAGATGGCTGAATTGCCTGAACTAGTTGGAGAACACTCCAAATACAATCAGAGCTCCTTGAGAGTAAAATAGTTCCGTGGGAGGAGATATTTACCCTGAATTGGCAAGGGCCACTCCTAGCCTCAGAAAGATACCAACTTTTTCTCTCTTGCCTTGGCACCAGATTCACCTTCCAGATGTCTAGGAAGGAAAAAAGTTGACAATGGCTTGTATGGTCAATATGAAATATTTCCATAGATGGCATAAGCATTGAAAACATCTTCTGCATCAGCTCTTTCAGGCCTACCGGAATTTAAGCATCTACTGCATTTCTATTATGATGTCCAGAACTATGCTAACTGTGGGAGGGGCAGGCAGCAGAGACATATAAGTTACTGAGTTTTTTATATGACATAAAATTTGCCATTTTCACCATGTTTAAGCATGCGATTCAGTGGCATTAATTACATTTACAGCGTTGTACAATTATCACCACTATCTAGTCCCCAGATTTTTTTCATCACTCTAAATGGAAACTGTGCCCTAGTCTCCCTGCCCTGGTAAACTCCAATCTACTTTCCATCTGTATGAATTTGTCTATTCTAGATATTTTAGAGACACGGACTCATACAATATTTGTCTTTTTGTGTCTGGCTTCTTTCACTTAGCATAACATTTTCAATGTCCACCATGCTGTAGCATACGTCAGAACATCATTCCCCTTCATGGCTGAATAATAGTCACACCATTGTGTGCATAGACATATATGCCACAGTTTGTTTACTCATCTGCTGCCGGACATGTGGGTTGTTTTCACCTTTTAGCTAGTTTTGAATAGCAGTACTATAAACATTCTTGTACAGTGTTTGTCTGAATTCTTCTTTCTGTGACTTGAGGCATATATCTAGGGGTGGAATTGTTGGCATAAGGGTCTCGAGGAAAAGCGATATCGCGGAGAATAAGTACGCTTATTGAAATTGTGTTTTAAATAAAGGTGACCATCTGCTCACTCAGGCAAAATGGCAAGCTTCTTTATTTGCAGTTGGTTTATATAGGGAATTTTGTACATGCCCACAATACAGCAATGACCTTTAAACATCACGTGATAAGCTTCTGATAATCCACTCAACATACACCTTTTGACATAACCCTATCAACATAACCCAATTTAACATAACTTAATGGAGAACATGTTGTTAGCCATTACTTCTTTGTTCTTATCTGATGAAGCCTGAGGCTACGGGGGAAAAAGACGATTTGAATGTCTGTTCTTCTGACCGTGCCATTTGGAGGCAGTTACTTCAAATCTTTAAGCAAAGCATAGAGAAACTTCTTGGGCATATGGAATTTGTGTGCAAACCTCTGCTCCCATGTAGGCCTTAAGTCAGGGGGGTTTTGCTGGAGTCTTTTATAAGGAATTCTCAGGCTGGACTTCTCAAAAGCCTTTCATGAGCCCAGGTTTCATCTGTGCCAATAGATACCTGTATGCATTGGGTAAATTCCTCTTTTCTTGAGGTCCCCTAGCACATTTCCATTCCCAGACCCATCAGCAAGCGACCTTCATCACACACCACAGATCAGGAAAGGTTACTGATGGGTATCTGGCCAGTTTTCCAAAGGGCTTTTTCATTGGCCTTATAAAGTCAACCTTAATTCCTTAACAAAGTTTGGAAATGCTATTCCAGTGAAAGCCTTGCTCATGTTAGGCTCGCAACTGACCTGGCCATGTGGGATTCTGCCTCAGTTTCTCACAAGTATGCTTGCACAAAGTCTTTTCACTGCTCTCTCTCAAATGGCATTTTTGGCCAGAGGCATATAGGTGTTTCACCTATGTGGAATTTGTTGGATCATATAGTGACTGTGTGTTTAACTTTTTGAGGAACTGCTAGGCTGTTTTCAATAGCAGCAGCACCATTTTATATTCTCACTAGCAGTGCCTGAAGTTTCTGACTTCTCCACATCATTTCCCACACTCATAATTTTATTACCCTCCTGAGTAGGTGTGAAATGGTCTTACACTGTGGTTTTTGTTTGCATTTTCAGAATGCTAATAGATTGAGCTTCTTTTCATGTGCTTTCACCTGCTTATTGGCCATCAGTATACCTTCTTTGGAGGGTATCTATTGAAGTCCTTTGTCCATTTTTAATTGGGTTGTATTAATTTTGTTGTTGTTCAGTTATAAGAGTTCTTTATATAGTCTGGATATTAAATCCTTATCAGAAGTATGATTTGAAACTGTTTTCTCCCTTTGTGTGGATTGCCTTTTTACTTTCTTGATAATGTCCTTTGGTGCACACATTTTTTTTTTTAAATTTTGAGAAAGTCCAATCTATTTTTGTTGTTGCCTATGCTTCTGATGGCAAAAAATGGTCTTAAGAAACTACTACCAAATCCAAGGTCATGAAGATTTATCCCTGTGTTTTCTTCTAAGACTTTTGTAGTTTTAGCTCTTACACTTAGGTGTTTGATCAATTTTGAATTAGTTTTTATATATAATTAAGGTAAGGGTCCAACATCGTTCTTTCACATGTGGATATCTGGTTTTTCCAGCACTATTAGTTGAAGAGACTGTTCTTTCCCCTCATTAAGTAGTTGTAGGACCCTTGTCAGGGTTCAACTGACAATAAAAATGAGGGTGTATTTCTGGGTTCTTAATTCTATTCCATTGATCTATAGGCCTGTTGGCCCATTACATTGGTCTATTCCACTAGTCTGTCTGCCAGTACCACATTGTTACTGTAGCTTTATAGTAAGTTTTGAAATTAAGAAGAGTATTTCAACTGTGTTCTTTTTCAAGATTGTTTTGGCTATTCTAGATTCTTTGAAATTTCTTATATATTTTAGGTTGAGTTTTTACATTTTTGCAAACGAAACTCGTGGAGTTTTCATGGGGATTACATTGAATCAGAAGGTTGCTTTGGGTGGTCTTGTCATCTTGTCAATATTAAGTCTTCCAATCCATAAACATGGGATGTCTTTTCATTTATTTAGGTCTTCTGTAACTTCTCACAGCAATGTTTTGTAGCTTTCAGTTCTGTCTTGCACTTCCTTGGTTACATTTATTCCTGAGAATTTTATTCTTTTTGATGCTATTATAAGTAGAATCATTTTATTAATTTGTTTTTAGAATTATTCATTATTAGTGTACAGAAACACAACTGATTTTTGTGTTGGTCTTGTATTCTACAACTTTCCTGAATTCATTTATTAGCTCTAACAGTTGTTTTTTGGTTTTGTTTTTTGTGTGTGTGTATATTTTTTAGGATTTTTCTATATATAAGATCATGTCATCATCTGCAAATAGAGATAGGATAGTTTTACTTTTTCCTCTCCTGTCTTCCGTTTTCTTTTCTTGCCTACTTCCCCTGGCTAGAACATCCAGTATCATGTTGAGTAGAAGTATAGAAAGCAGTAAAGCTATCTGGTCCTGGGTTTTTCCCTGTTGGAAGGTTTTGCGTGCTGATTTAATCTTGTTACTTGTTTTGGGTCTATTCACATTTTCTAGTTCTTTGTGATTTAGTCTTGGTAGATTTTGTGTCAGTTCTGGTAGTCTCTGTGTTTCTAGGAACTTGTCCATTTCACCTAGGTTACCTACTTTGTTTCCATACAATTTTTCACAGTATTTGCTTATAATTCTTTTTATTTTTATAAAATTGATAGTAATGTCATCTCTTTTATTTCCTATTTTAGTCATTTGAATTTTCTCTGTCAATCTAACTAAAGGTTTTTCAATGTTTTTGTCAGATTTTTCTCTTCAAAGAACCAACTTTTGGTTTCATTGACTTTATGTTTTGTTTTTCTATTCTCTAATCTGTTTATCTCTGCTCTAATCTTTTATTATTTTCTTCCTTCTGCTAGCTTTGTTTTCATTCGTACTTCTTTTTCTAGTTCCTTAAGATATATTGTTGGTTCACTGATTTCTTTCAAGAAAAAAAATCTTTCTTCTTTTTTTTTTTTTTTTTTTTTGAGACAGAGTCTCATTATGGTGTTCTCAGTAGAGTGCTATGGCATCACAGTTAATGATAACCTCAAACTCTTGGGCTTAAGGAATTCTCTTGCCTCAGCCTCCCACGTAGTTGGACTATAGGTACTCACCAACACGGCTGGCTGTTTTTTGTTGTGGTGGTGGTTGTCATTGTTGTTTAGCAGGCCCAGGCCAGGTGCAAACTGACCAGCCCTGATGTATGTGGCTGGCACTCTAACCACTGAGCAACAGGCGCCAAGCCTCTTTCTTCTTTTTCAATATAGTTTGCAACTATAAATTTTCTTCTGAGTACTGCTTTTGCTATTATCCCATAAATTCTAGTATGTTGCAGTTTTCACTTGCATTTATTTTAAGGTATCTTCTAATTTTTCTCATGACTTTTTCTTTATTGGTTATTTAATAGTGTATTGTTTTATTTTCATATATAAAATTTTACAGTTTTTTTTTTCCATTTTCAATTTCTTACCTCATTCCATAGTGGTGGAAAATGTAGTTTGGATGATTTCAATCTTTTAAAATTTGTTATGATTTGTTTTGTGGCATAACATATGGACTATCTTGGAGAATGTTCCATGACCACTTGAGAAAAATGTGTATTCTGCTATTGTTGAGTGGAATGTCCTGTATGTGACTGTTGCATCTAATTGGTTTATCATGTTGTTCAAGTTCTCTATTTCCTATTGATCTTCTATCTGACTGTTCTGACCATTATGAAATGTGAAAGTATTGAAGTCTCTAACTATTTCTATAGATTTCTCTATCTCTTCCTTCAACTCTGTCAATTTTTGCTTTATGTATTTTGGAACCCTATTTTAGGTGTATTTTTGTTTATAATTATTATAAAATTTAATATATATTGGCAGATTGTTTTATTAATATATAATGTCTTTCTTTGTCTGTTGTAACCTTTTTTACTTAAAATCTACTTTCATAGTAATATGACTGTCCCAAATCCTGTGGGCTCACTATTTTCATGGATTATCTAGATTAAAGGCATCAGGTTTCACAAAGCAATGAAGATTACTTCCATTTGGGAAAAAATGAGGCTTTATGGAGGGATGGCATCTGAGCCATATACAAAGAGTAGAAAGACCTAATCTGCAGAGTTGCTGTGTGACAGGCATTCCAGGCAGAAGGAACAGTAAAAACAAAGCCAAGGGGTATGTTGGGGAAGAGTAAGTCATTCTGTTTGGTTGGAGTAAAGAATGAATGAAAGGGGGAAAGAGTAAATAAGTTTGGAGAGAGATAAAGAAGCCAGATCATGGATGGCTTTCAATGGCAGACTTACCGTTTGAATTTTGTTATTTAGGCAATGAGGAGTCATTGCAGGTTTTTCTTCTGTTTTTTGTTTGTTTATTTGAGTTGTTGCAGACAGAGTCTTGCTCTGTCACCCTGGTGCAGTGGTGTCATTGTACCTCACTGCAGCTTCAAACTCTTGGAGTCAAGTGATCCTCCTGCCTGAGCCTCCTGAATACTTGGGACTATGGTATGCACCACCATGTCCCGCTAATTTTTCTATTTTTAAAATATTGACAGGGTCTTGCTCTTCCTGAGGGTAGTCTTGAACTTTTGAACTCAAGAGATCCTCCTACCTTGGCCTCTCAAGGTGCTAAGATTACAGCCCATTGCAGGTGTTTGAGGGGAGAAGTGTCATTATGAGGCCTGTGCTCCAGAAAGGTCCCTCTGGCAACCGATCTGGGGGTAGGTTGAAGGAGGCAGAGCTGGGGGCAGGAAACCAGCAAGAGGATGGCCACCACAGTCCAGTGACTGATGAAGGGATAGAAAGGAGGACCAGAATCAGAGTGATGTTGGGGAGGTGAGAAGACATGCTCCAGAACAAGTGTAGTGGACCTAACTCAAACCCTAACCCACACAGCTCCTCTCAGGGTAGAATTGGGTCCACAGTGCATCCCTATTCTCTCCCCAGTGCCTCTGCCGACCAGGAACATTGCTTTTCAGGGTGGACAAGCACTAGGCAACCTCAACCTTATAAGGATTAAACCCACAATGTCATGCTGGCACCTCAGCTTGATGACCAAAGATTTGGAGCCAAAGCCAATACTTCCTCAGGAATGAAGGCAAAAGGTAGAAAGAAAATATGGAACAAAAGTGGTGGGACCATAATAACTAGGGTCATATTATGAGATCTGACAATTAAATTCACCAACTTGCCACCATGTGCTTATACTTGCAACACTGTATAAACAACTCAGTTCATAACCTTGGTATATCAGTGTCTCACAGCTATGTTTGTGTCAACATGCTAAGTGGCATTTATTGTTGAGTTTTTTTGTGTGCCATCATGAGAATGTTAGAACTTGAATTAGAGCAATGAATAAACATTAAATTTCTTGTAAAACTTGACAAGAGGGGAAGTGAAATCAGGGACATGTTGGCCCAAGTTTATGAAGCTAATGCCATGAAGAAAATGACAGTGTACAAAAGGATTAAATGTTTTTCTGATGATAGAGAAAGCATCACTGATGAAGAGAGGTAAGGGCAGCCAGGAGCAAGCAGAACTGACAAAAACATTGCAAAAATTCATCGAATAGTGTGTCAAAATCCTAAGCTGACTGTGAGAAGCATAACAGATCAAGTAAACATTGATAGAGAAACACTTTGGAAAATCTTACTGAAAATCTTGGCATGAGAAAGGTGCCAAGAACAAAAGGAAAGGAGAGTTGAAGTTTGCCAAGACCTTGTGGAGAGGCAAGACAATGTTTTAGGCCATGTTATTACTGGTGATGAAACGTGTGTGTACCAATATGACTCTGAAACAAAGCATCAAAGTGCACAATGGAAGTCAGCCAATTCTCTACCATCAAAAACTTCCATCATTCCAAATCATGTGTCAAAATGATGTTGCTAACCTTTTTTGATATTAGAGGGATTGCTCATTATGAATTTGCACCTACTATACAGTTAACCAAGTTTACCATTTAGAAGTGCTGAAAAGGCTGTGTGAAAAAGACAAAACTAACCTGAACTTTTCACCAACAACTTGTGGCTCTTGCATTACAACAAGGCACCAGCTCACATAGCAGTGAGTTTTAAACCAGTAAATAAATAACTGTATTAAGATACCCTCTCTGGGCAGTGCCTGTGGCTCAAAGGAATAAGGCGCTGACCCCATATGCTGGAGATGGTGGGTTCAAACCCAGCCCTGGCCAAAAACTGCAAAAAAAAAAAAAAAAAAAGATACCCTCCCTACTCACCTGATCTGGCCCACAGTGACTTTTTTCTTTATATGCAGATAAAAGATATTGAAAGAAAGACATTTTCATTATCCTTGATAATGAGGATAATGAAGGATAATATGATGACAGCTCTGATGGCCATCCCAGAAAGAGAGTTCCAAAATTACTTTGAAGGGGGAAGTAGGCACTGGCATTGGTGCATAGCTTCCCAAGGGGAGTACTTCAAAGGTGACCATAGTGATATTCAGCAATGAGGTATGTGGCATTTTTTCTGGGATGAGTTTGCAGACTTAACTGTCAGACCTTGTATGATAGCATTTTGAATTCACTATTAGGCCATCTCAGAAGCCCAGTGTCTCTGACTATAGTGCTCCATATTCTGAGGGGGCTAGAAAGTGGGAGTATGCCCAGATAAGCATGGTGAGATCCCACCACCATGAGTGTCTAAGTAGAAATAAGACTTCATCTAGCAGGAATGTTCTAGGGCAGTTCCATTGTTGATTGGGATACAAGGTTTGAAAAATAAGCCCCAGATTGTAGAATTCTCACCTATGTTGAGAGTGACTGACGATATTTTTCCTTGTGTCTGTTTTGTCAGGTGGATGCTCAATTTCATGAAAGGTTATTAGCATACTACATAAAAAGAAGTGTGTTTTTGTGAGGCCTTAAAAAGTGTGGTTGGCTTGGCGCCTATAGCTCAACCAGCTAAGGCACCAGCCACGTACACCTAAGGTGGCAGGTTCGAATCCCCAGCCTGGACCCGCCAAACAACAATGACGG
>NW_003852409.1:2546212-2559555 GCF_000181295.1 Otolemur garnettii
GCTAGATTCAAACCCACCAGCTCAGGTGTATGTGGCGCGCCTTAGCCGCTTGAGCCACAGGCACCTGATAAGAACTTCTAATGAGCGAGTTAATGATACAGAAAAGAGAAGCTGGCTAAAACCAGGGTCTGTGGTTTTCTTCCTTAGGGGAAGGCATTAACCAATCAGTTTCCACAGATGGTTCCAATGTCCAGGAAATCTTGAACTGAGAAACTTCTAATCCCAGCTTTGGAATTCACCAACTATGTGTGACCTTGTACAATTCTACTTTACTTCTCTGAGTTTCAGCTTCTTCAGTGCTAAAATGAGAACCATACCACCCACTTCCTAGGTACTTTATGAGCATCCCATGGGACGATGCACTAAGAATGCCTAAGATACAACTACAATAAAAAAAGGCAGATAATAACAGAGCTGCTGTAACAAATTACCACGCACTACGTGGCTTAAAATAACCAGAAATGTATTGTCTCACAATTCTGGAGACTAGAAGTCCAAAATCCAGGTGTTGCCAGGTTCACGTTCCCTCCTGAGGTTTTGTGGAATTTGAATCCATCCTTTGCCTTTCCCAGTGTCAGTCAGTACTCATTGGCTTGTGGCTGCTTACCCCAATCTTTGCCTGTTGTCTTCACGTGAGCTTCTCTTCTCTGTGTGTCTTTTATAAGAATATTTTTCATTGCATTTAGGGCCCATCTGTATAATCCAGGATGACTGAGATCCTTAAATTAATGGCATCTGCCAAATTAATGACTCTTCTTCTAAATAAAGTCACACTTCAACATCCACAGGTTCTTAGCACATGGATATATCTTTTGGGGCGGACATCTTTCACCCTGCTCAACAAATGTTGACAAGAATGTGAAAAAAAATTGGAGCCATCATGCCCTTGGAAAACAGTCTAGCAGTTTCTCAAATGGTAACATATAGTTACCATATGATCTATCAGTCTCACTAGTAGGTATATGTAGCCTCTGGAAATGAAAACATGTACACACAAAAACCTGCACACAAATGTTCATATAAACATTATTCATAATAGTCAAAAAGTGGGGAAAAGACAAATTTCCATCACCTGGTTAATGGGTAAATAATAGGCTATAAAATGGAATTTAATCCAGCAATGAAGAGGTATTAAGTACAGATATGTGATAAACATGTATGAAGCTTGAAAACATTACATTATGCTAAGTGGAAAAAGGCAGTCACAAAGGATTATATAGAGTATAATTCCATTTATGTGAAATGTCCAGAATAAGCAGATCTATAGAAACAGAAAGTAAATTAGTGGTTGTCTAGGGCCAGGGGCAGGGGGCAGATGGGATGGAGTTAGAGAGGAATGAGGTGAGACTACTAATATATGCAGAGGTTTGGGAGGTGATACTCTAAAATGGATTGTGGTGATGGTTACACAATTCTGTGAATAAACTGAAAACCATTGGGTTATACACCTGATATGGTTGAATTGTATGGTATATGAATTATATCTCAATAAAGCTGTTAAGTAAATAACTGTGTAGTCCTGCGCTAGCTCATGGTAAATCTAAAATACACGAGTCACCATCCCAGCAGTCCCACCTTCCTGTGAACTTTGTTGCAAGAGTCCACTACTGTGGCCTTCCTGGGGATGTGTAAGTTGGGGATGTCTTGAGATCAGCCAAGCATAGCCATCCAGGCACATTCATATATCTCATGGGGTCCAGCTCCATGGAAAGCTGTCGAAGGTTCAGAGATGAATTGCCCAGACACCCTGCCCGCCAGGTGCTCTCCCACATAATGAAAAAGAGTGTGATCTTTGCCTTCCTGCTTCCCCTCAAATGGGCTTATTTAACCCTTCTTCTCTCATCCCCTTCCTCCATGCTCTGGAAGATCTGCTAAACTTGGTATTCATTCAGTAACTACTCATTTACTTACCATTACCACCACTGTCAACACCTTTTCTCTTTTATCTCTTTTGCTTTGTTTTGTTTTGAGACAAGGTCTCTCTCTGTCACCCAGACTGGAGTTCAATATCCTCATCATAGCTCGCTGAAGCCTCAAACTCCTATGTTTAAGCGGTTCTCCCACCACGGCCTCCCATGTAGCCAGGACTGCAGGCACCTGCCACCATGCACATTTTAAAAAATTTTAAGCTGATTTTTAAAATGTTTAAATGTTGCTCAGCCTGGTCTCAAACTCCTGGCCTCAAACAGTCCCCCTGCCTCAGCCTAGCCAAAGTGCTGGAATTTACAGGTGTGAGCCTCCACACTTGGCCTCCATTTTTCTTATAAAGAGACCCAGATTTAATTTTAACAGATTTCCCAGGTTTTTTTGCTCACAGGATAATGGATTTTGCCTCAAATGGTGTCTGGGAAAAAGGAAAGAGATTCTAGTACCTACTATAACATAGACAATCCTTGAGGACATTATGCTAAGTGCAATAACTCAGTTGCAAATATTATATGATCCCATTTACATGTGGTATCTAAAGTAGTCAAATTCATAGAAACAGAAAGTTAAAATAGTGGTTGCCAGAGGCTGGGAGAAGGGAATGGGAATTATTGTTTAAGGGGTACAGAGTTTCAGTTTTGCAAGATGAAAAGTTCTAGAGATACATTGCACAACCTGAGTATATTTAACAGTACTGAACCGTATAATTAACTTGGTTAAGATGGCAAATTCTAAGTTACATGGGATTTTTAACAAAATTAATGTTTTTTTAGAGTATGCCTGGCATGGAGTGTGTACAGCACATGGTTTGGAGGGTGAGAGTGACCTGGGAGCCAAGAGACACTCACCATTGGTAGTTCAGTCTTGGGTCTTCTGGAGGCAGTGTTTTCATTCATATATAAGTCCTCCTTTCTTCACAAGAACTTGACCTCAAGATTGCAAACATTTTGTTATACTTTCTTCTAGCAAAAGCTGTAAGTTCAATTGCAACCCAGTTCCAGTAGTAAAATTGGTTGCTGCCACTCCCCAGCATGCTCCATCCCAGGGGCCTCCCATCCCAGGCTCCTTCTATCTATCTATAATTCCCCTCAAGACTCTATCTTTCTCCTTCAGAGTTCAAAGCAAAGCCTCGCCCTGCCCTCAGAAACCCTCTTCCATCTCCCGGCTAGCTGCTGACACTGGTTCTCTTGCTTCTGAAAATAGCCATCAATCCCTTTGTGGCCTTTCTACTTAGCATGAGAGTCTTTGTTTTATACTTCTAGCAGGGTGTGAGCTTCTGAGGACAGAATAAAATCCCATGCAGAGGTGCTCAGCAGACCAGATGCACATTTGAATGAATGACCTGACTCTCATGGAGCTTCCAGATCCACAAACAACCTCCTCCCCACCTACTCCTCCCCTTCCCTTCAGGCATTTGCAAGCTCTTACAGCACTACTTCCCGTCTTAAATTATTGATGGGCAAATCCAAGGCTTCTCTATAGGTAAGGCAGTGAGCAACCTGAAGAAAGGGACCAGGTCTGAATCGTTTTGTAGCCAGAGTATTTATTACAAGATTATGTACAGATTTGAGGCAAAAATATATTGCACTAAATTTGTTCTGCTATTTTAAAATATACTTCCTGGCTCAGCGCCTGTGGCTCAAGTGGCTAAGGTGCCAGCCATGTACACCCAAGGTGGTGGGTTCAAGTCCAGCCCGGGCCCGCCAAACAACAATGATGGCTGCAACCAAAAAATAGCTGGGCATTGTGGCGGGCGCCTGTGGTCCCAGCTACTTGGGAGGCAGAGGCAGGAGACTCGCTTGAACCCAGGAGTTGGAGGTTGCTGTGAGCTGTGGTGCCAGGGCACTGTACCCAGGGGGACAGCTTGAGGCTCTGTCTCAAAAAAAATAATAATAATAAAAAATACTTCCTGTTCCAAAATATTAACAGCATTATGTATACTGAGAAAAACTGAAAATAACCAAAATATTTAACAATAAGGAAATTATTAAGTTAATGATCATGAAGTTTCTGTGGTCATCCAAAATAACTGTCATGCACAATGAAAAACAAAATGAAAATCTTGTATGTAATGAAGTTAAGCAGAGAAATGGGTCACAGAAATGTGTGTATTCTCTGATTGCAGTTATAGTTATCAACATGTATTGAATGCTAAGCACTTTGTAAAAGTTACCCCTAGCTTACTCTTAACAACTCTTTGAGTTAAGCATTATCCCACTTTTACAGATTAAGAAATGGGGATTTATAGAGGTTAAGTAACATGCTCAATGTGTCACCTTGGTACGATACACTTTTGGAGTCATGCTGACCCCAAAGTTCAAGATCATAAACGTTTTGTTATACTTCCTTCTAGCAAAATCAACTCTATAAGCATAGTAGTATTCATGGAGAAATGAAAGCTGAAAGCTGAAAGCTCAGGTGGTAAGGTCATGGATTCAATGTTAACAATATTATTCAACATTATTTAAACAGTAATTTTAAAGTATTTTTTAAGGAGAAGAAACAGGATGCCAATGATAGGATTTCATAAGGGCAGCAGCATGAAAGACTATTTGGAGATAGGGTAGGGAGCTGAAAAAAATATCACTAAGAGATTGTTGAATTGGTGGGAAAGCTTCTTTACCAGATAGGGAAGTATGACTAAGCATAACTTGTTCAGCTCAGTGAGTCCAGGGCAAGCAACAACTTGGGAAATGCTTGGTGGGTGAATGAATGAATGTATGAATGAATGAATGAGGGAGTGACCCTGGGACACTGGAAGCTACATAGGAAGCTGCTTATTCTAACTATTGGAAGAAGTGATGGGCTGGCTCTTGGGACAGTGTTTGAGTCCCAGGAGTGTGTGTGGGGTGTACAATGTGTGTGTGCGCGTGTGTGTGTGTGTGTGTGCGTGTGTAGGTGTGAGTTGGAAGGCAGGAAGAGGAGACAGGAGCCTGTGAGAGGTTGATGAGGGAAATGTGAGGAGGGAGCCAAGGAGAAAGAGGAGAGAAGAGAGGACTGGCTGAGGAGTTCAGCCCTCACTGGCATCAGCCAGACACATGGGACTTGGCTGTTCTCTCAGCTCCTATCATCTCTCAGGTGACATGGTGTAGGTCTCTGCTGGAGATCACCTGCAGGCCTGCAGTTTTCAGCCACCCTTCCTGCCTGCTCCTGGCCGCTCCAGCTGCTCTTGAGGCTGCAGCTTATCCTGACCACTGTAGCCTCAGGGTGGTGTCTTCCTTCCCTTTGCCTGGAAGTTACCATGTTCCCCACACACAACTCAAGTCTTGCTGGCTGCTTTATCCTCTTATCTCATTTCTTGTCCCTGGCAACCCAGCAAATAGGTTCTGAGATGATTCTCATTTTGCAAATGAGTACCCTGAGACTTGGAGAGGGAAAGTACATTTTCCACAGTCACATCCGTAGCAAAGGATGAGCAAGGGATCTGCTGGACTGAGTTCACATTCTAAGTTCACTATTAACTTCTTGACCTTTCACACACATGTGGTTGAATTAGGATTCCTGCTGTCCCACAGTTGGCTTCAGGGAGCCATTGAAATGATAGAAATGGAACCACTTTGTAAATTGAAGAAGACAAGAATTGGAGTGTGAAAAGGTACAACCTGGGTTCAAATCCCAGCTTCATTGCTCATTTCATGAGTGACCACCAATAGGTCAAGCTTTCTAAACTTGTTTCTTCACATACAGAGTGGGAGTACTAACACTGACCAGTGAGGATTTAATTGTATTCAGATAGTGGGTTCTTGGCACACTCCTGACACAGGAAAATCTGCCCAACAAGAGCTCTTAAATCTGGAATCCAATAGCTTACTAATCACAGGAATTTTTTGTAACCAAAGGGCAGGAAGACATAGTCAATGCCAGATTGATACCAGGGAATGTGATTTACATAAAAATAAGAAGATTCTGAATAAACAAAACTGGCCAAGCCAGGTGTGAAAAATAAGATCCTGAGGCGCCAGTATTTTTAGCAGCCATTTTGCCTGTCATTCTTATTTCATTTCCCTAACTCTCTGTGGGATGGGTTTTTAAATAATTTGACTGCTGATCTTCAAGCAAATCCTCATTCAAGGAGATCAACAAATGCCTTCCATTCATTTTTCTTTCATTCAACTATTTGTCCATTTAGCAGATGTTTACCCTGCACCTGCTTTGGGCCAAGCACTGTGGTAAGTGCTAGGGACATGGTGGCCATCCAGACCCATTCCTGGCACCAGCAGCCTCCAGATTAGTCCAGAAAACAGACAAACCCAGCCCCAGGGAAGGGGGGCTAGTGACAGGGCAGAACCAGGTAAGAGTGAAGCAAGAGAATGTTTGGGGGAAGCACAGGCAAGGAGGTGTGGAGGTGGTGAAGCATCCCAGAGAGAGAAGAGCCCTAGTCATGAAGCTTCATAGCAGGTTGAACACCTGCTTGAACTAGAAAAAAATGGACAAAGACAGGGAGTTGGGAACCCAGTAAGTTTTTGTGTGCTTGTTTGTTTAGCATTGTTTTTCATCCTAGAGTCTAAAGGGGAGCTGGATTCTGAGCCCAGCTCCATATTTAACTTGTAGTTTGATCTTGGCAAGTCACTGCCTCTCAGCCTCATTTTCATCAGCTCTAAGGGTCAGAGAGAAAAGGGGGTGAATCTGAGATTATAAACCTTGAGTTCAAGGTCCTAGCTCACCACACTTTTGAGTACATCAAGCAGATCTGTTCATATCTGATGCCAGGACTACAATGCTTATCAGATCGAGGATCTTTCAAACAACTTTGGATAAATTGAGTAAATAAGTAGTGTGAACACAAGTAAGGCTGTGGCTAAGGTTAGAGTCTCTGGCAAGAAGTCAGAGAGTCTAAAAATTAATAAATTCAAAATGAGGATAGATGCATTTGAAGGAGATTGGTATGTGAGGATAACCTAACAAAACCACACACTGCCAGCATTGATCACACACACATTCCAGAAAATGCTGCCTTGCCCATATCCTTTAAGATCATAAGGATATGAGTATCTTAGTCCATTTTCTGCTGTTGTAGACTGAGTAATGTATAAAGAGAAGAAATTTATTTATCATGGTTCTATAGGCTGAGAAGTCCAAGAGCATGGCACCAGCACCTGACAGGGGTCTTCCCACAGCAGATGGATAGAAAGCAAAAGTAAGCATGCAAGACAGATGAAATCAGAAAAAAATCATCCTTTTATCAGGATACCACTCCCGAAATAACCCACCCACTCTGGTAATAATGGCATTAATCCATGTATGAGGGTGGAACCCTCATGACTTAATCACTGCTTAAAGATCCTGCCTCTCAACAGTTACAATGGCAATTAAATTTCAATGTAAGTTTTGGTGGGGACACTCAAATGATAGCAACAAGCAAGCATGAAAAATGAAGCAGTTATCAAAACTGGTCTCTTTCAGAGAGATCAGCTATAGGCTGCTACCTAATTCCTATTTAAAACCTACCTGAAAATTGGCAATATCTAATACAGACTTAAAATATTTATGCCCTATGACACTAATTGTACTTCTGGGAATCTATTCTAAAAAAATTAGTGAAGGTTACAAAAACTCCTACACAAATATATTCATCACCACATTATTTATAATAACAAAAATTAGAAATAAATGTCTGTTTTAATCTGGGTTTCCTTAGAAGACACTAAGGCAAGGCTAAGAAGTCATAAGTGTAGTTTATTTTAGAAATGATCCTAGAAAGCACCTGTAGTGGCATAGGAAATAGGTCAGGGAAGGAAAGAAAGTCTGCAAGGGGTGAGTTATCAATCCCTAAGGGACTGTCAGCGACAGCATAGACCATATCTCAGAATTATCCCACCCAATAACTGAGAAAGCTGAGTTATGTTATTTACTCACCAACTGTATATCTATCATGGTTTTATATGGCTACTGGGGTTGTTAACTTCATGGAACTCTTATTTTATGCAAGCTAAGCATACTCTCACAGACAGAAAAAAGTCCTCAGGAAAGTCACGGATGTCCCCAGCCTCCAGTGTGCAGAAATAAGTGCCCATACGATACAGACAGGGCGCTGACAATGTTCAGCAATAAGAAAATGATGGATTATTACAGGCCATCAAAAATTGCTTTTAGTCTGGGTGTGGTGGCTCATGCCTGTAATCCTAGCACTCTGGGAGGTCAAGGTGGGTGGGTTACTTAAGCTCAGGAGTTCAAGACCAGCTTGAGCAAGAGGAAGACCCACATCTCTGCTAAAAATAGAAAAACTAGCCAGTGTAGTGGCAAGTGCCTGTTGTCCCAGCTGTTTGGGAGGCTGAGGCAAGAGGATCACTTGAACATAGGAATTTGAGGTTGCTGTGAGTTATGACACCACAGCACTCTACCCAAGGTGACAAAGTGAGACTCTATCTCAAAAAAAAAAAAAAGAGAGAGAGAGAGAGAGAAAGAGAAAAGAAAAATTGCTTTTAATGCTACAGAAAATTTACTCTAGTGAAAGGAAAAATGACAGATGTAGAGGAAAAACAAGCATAGAGCCAATATTCACTTAATTTTTATCCTTCAAGAGATTTAAAATAAATGGAGCAATTGTTAAAAGAAAGTACAAAAGAGAACTTTCTAGGATTGGGAGGGAATGGACTATGTGGGGATTGAAACATTTAATCATTTCCTGAGCAAAGGTAATAAAAGAGGTTCCATCTAACCACATTCTGAAAATCATTTATATCCAAGAGTAATAAAAAGGAAAAAATTCACATAGAAAAAAACTCAGTTACCACAAAGGAAAAAAACTCAGTTTAACTTCAAATTTGTCTTCTGCAGAAATAGTGTGAAAGATAAGAAATAACCTGTGCAGAGTTTTGAGAGTAAGAAATGTTGTATACTAATAACTTTATATAAGGACAAGTTGGCTTTTATATAGAAAGGAATCAGAAGAACTTGGGAGAGTAGTTCTGCTTATGAAAAGAAAGGAAGAGAATATGAAGATTAAGGAATCCTCAAAGATAAAATTTCTATTAAAAATGACTATCTCACCATCAGAAATGTAGCACACAAGAAAACAAGATGGCCAATCACAACTGCAAAGACCTAAGCTATTAGTATTAACAGAATAATTTTTAAAACTTTACTTAATATATTTTATCAAGAAATAAAAGAGTCTCAAAAATATAAACAGAAGACTATAAAGACAACTAAGCATTTATAGATTACTTCATTCAACAACAGCAGAATACATATTCTTCTCAAACTCAAATGGAACATTTACCAAGATGGACCACATTCTGGGCCATAAAATACATCTTACCAAATTTTAAAAAAAGAAAAGTCATATCATTATTGCTCTCAGACTTTAATAGAATTAAATTACAAACTGATAATAGGAAGTCTCAGCTAATGAAATAAGAAAAGGAAATAAAATGTATACAGATTGGAAAGGAAGAAATAAAATTGTCTTTGTTCAAGGATGATGATTGTTGATGAATAAAATCCCAAAGAACTGACCCAAAAGAACCCTCCTGGAACTAGGAATTAGACCAAGGTTGTAGGATACAAGAGGGATGCACAAAAGTCAATTGCTATCCTATGTACCAGCAATGAACAAGTGGGATTTTAAATTAAAAATAAAATACCATTTACATTAGACCAAAAAGAGATAATTAGATATAAATTTGAAAATGTACCTTATCTATATAAAGAAAACTACAAAACCTTCACAAAAGAAATGAAAGAACTAAAAACAAATGGAGAGCTACAATCATGTTCATGGTTAGGAAGACTGAATGTTGTTAAGAAATAAGTACTTCTGTGAGACACAATTATAAGAGAGACTTTACCCAACAAATGCAATCAATGTAACCTGGTTCTTTGTACCCTCAATGAATCCCCAACAATAAAAAATAAGAAAGAAAGAACTCCCTATTCAATAAATGGTGCTGGGAAAACTGGATATCTACATGTAAAAGACTGAAACTGGACCCACACCTTTCTCCATTCACAAAAATTGATTCAAGATGGATAAAGGACTTAAATTTAAGGCATGAAACAATAAAACCCCCAAAGAAAGCATAGGAAAAACACTGTAAGATATTGGCTGGGGAAAGACTTCATGAAGAAGACTGCTGTGGGCAATTGCAACAACAACAAAAATAAACAAATTGGACTTAATTAAACTGAAAAGCTTCTGTACAGCTAAGGAGACAACAACCAAAGCAAATAGACAACCTACACAATGGGAAAAGATATTTGCATATTTTGAATCAGACAAAAGCTTAATAACTAGGATCGATAGAGAACTCAAATTAATCCATATGAAAAAACCCAACAATTCCATATCAATGGGCAAGAGACATAAACAGAACCTTTTCTGAAGAAGACAGACGAGTGGCTAACAAACATATGAAAAAATGCTCATCATCCCTAATTATTAGATAAATGCAAATCAAAACCACCCTGAGATACCATCTAACCCCAGTAAGAATGGCCTACATCACAAAATCTCAAAACTGCAGATGCTGGAGTGGATGTGGAGAGAAGGGAACACTTTTACACTGCTGGTGGGACTGCAAACTAATATAACCTTTTTGGAAGGAAGTATGGAGAACCCTCAAAGAACTCAAGCTAGACCTCCCATTTGATCTTGCAATCCCATTACTGGGCATCTACCCAGAAGGAAAAAAATCCTTTAACCATAAGGACACTTGCACTAGACTGTTTATTGCAGCTCAATTTACAATCACCAAAATGTGGAAATAGCCTAAATGTCCACCAACCTAGGAATGGATTAACAAGCTGTGGTATATGTATACCATGAAATACTATTCAGCATTTTAAAAATGGAGACTTTACAGCCTTTGTATTAACCTGGATGGAAGTGGAACACATTATTCTTAGTAAAGCATCACAAGAATGGAGAAGCATGAATCCTATGTACTCGATTTTGATGAGGACAATTAATGACATTTAAAGACATAGTGGGCTACACTGTGGGCTACCAGTGTATGTGGCTGGTGCTGTAACCACTGTGCTATGAATGGCAAAACATAACTATAGTCCATAAAGTAGAAGGGAAGAGGAGAGAGAGGGATGGGGAGAGGGGATATAGGAGAAGGGAGGGTATTCAGGGGGACCTCACCTAATGTGCATGATGCAATGGTACATTTCAAAACTATTAAGAAATGAGTATAATTGTGATGGATGTGTTACTTGGGTCAATGTAAACATTTCACATTGTATATCAAAGCAGTACCCTGAACCCCATAAATGCATCAATGTACAAAGTTATGATTTAATAAAAAATAATTATTTTAAAAAATGTAAAAAATAAATAAAGACATGGTTGGGGTAGGGGAAGGAATGAGCAGAGAGAGAAAGAAGGAGGGAAGGGAGGGGAAAGGAAGAGCAGAGAGAGGGAAGGGGGAGGGGGTGGGGTCTTGGTGTGTTCCACACCTTTTGGGGGCAAGACACAATTGTAAGAGGAACTTTACCTAACAAATGCAATCAGCGTAACCTAGTTTCTTGTACCCTCAATGAATCCCCAACAATAAATTAAAAAAAAAAAAAAAGAAGGAAGGAAGGGAGGAAGAAGAAGAGAAAGAAAGAAGTCCTTCCTAGCTTGATGTATAGATTCAATACAATCTTTTTTTTTTTCTTAAGACAGAGTCTCTTACTTTGT
This sequence comes from Otolemur garnettii, assembly GCF_000181295.1. Classification (NCBI taxonomy): domain Eukaryota; kingdom Metazoa; phylum Chordata; class Mammalia; order Primates; family Galagidae; genus Otolemur; species Otolemur garnettii. The sequence continues at coordinate 2,557,767 of NW_003852409.1, forward strand.
CACCCTTGGTAGAGTGCTGTGGCATCACAGCTCACAGCAACCTCAAACTCTTGGGCTTAAGCAATTCTCTTGCCTCAGCTTCCCAGGCAGCTGGGACTATAGGCACCCACCATAACGCCCGGCTATTTTTTTTGTTGTAGTTGTCATTGTTGTTTACCCAGCCAGTTTCGAACCTGCCAGCCTCAGTGTATGTGGCTGGCACTGTAACCACTGTGCTACGGGTGCCAAGCCTCAGTACAATCTTAATCAAAATTCAAGCAAGTTATTTTGTGGATGTTGACCAACTGATTCTAAAGTTTATATGGAGAGGCAAAAGACCCAGAATAGCCAACCCAACATTAGAGGAGAACATAGTTAGAGAACTGACTCTATTCAACTTCAAGACTTACTATAAAGCTATAGTAATCAAGATGACAGTGTGGTATTAGCAAAAGAATAGAAAAATAGATCAGTGAAACATAACAGTGAGCACAAACATAGACTCATACAAATATAATCATCTGATCTTTGCAAAAGCAATTCAATAGAGGAAGAACAATCTTTTCCAACAGGGTACTGGAATTAATGGACATCCTTGTGCAAAAAAAAAAAAAAGGATCTACACGCAGACATCACATTCTTCTCAAAAATTAACTCAAGAGGGAACTACAAAACTCTTAGAAGATAACATAGGACAAAATCTAGATGACCTTGGATTGAGAATCAGTTTCTAGATACAACATCAAAGGCATGATCCACGAAAAAAAAGAATAAGTTTATTTTATTAAAATTAAAAATCTCTGCTCTATGAAAATCACTGTCAAGAGAATGAAAAGACAAGCCATAAACTGAGAAAAAATATTTTCAAAAGATATCTTTGTATCTTTTTCTGAAACATACAAAGAACTCTTAAAACTCAACAATAAAAAAAATGCAATTTTTAAAATGGGCAAAAGATCTGAAAAATACCTATAAAAGGTATACAGATTGCAAATATCATACATCATTAGGGAATTGCAAATGGGAATTAAAGCAATAATGAGATGTCACTACATATCTATGGAACAGCAAAAATCAAAAATACAACACCAAGTTCTGGCAAGCATATGGAACAAAAGATCATTTATTGCTGGTGAAAATGTAAAATGGTACAAAAACTTGGGAGAACAATTTGGCATTTACACCCAAACTAAACATAACCTTACCCTGTGATCCAGTAATGGGGCCTCCTGGTATTTACTCAAATGAGTTGAAAACTTAGGTCTACACAAAAGCCTGCACACTAATATTTATAGGAGCTTTACTCATAATTGCTGCTATGGTTTGAATGTTTCTCTCCCCTCCAAAATTCATGTTGAAACTTAATCTCAAATGCAGCACTATTATTAAGAGGTGTGGCATTCAGAAGGTGATTGAGTCGTGAGGGCTTATGAATAGGATTAGGTGCTCTTGTAAGTATGCTTGACAGTGGGAGTTTGCCCCTTGTGACCCATCAGTCCCTCTCACCATGTGAGGACACAACTTGTCCCTCCCCACTGGAGGATGCACTGACAAGGAACCATCTCCTCTAGAAGCAGAGAATGTAGCCCTCATCCGACACCAAACCTGCCTGTGCCCTGATCGTGGACTTCCCAGCCTTCAGAACTATGAGAAATAAATGTCTGTTCAAAAATTACCTAGTCTTAAAAAATAGCCAGGTGTTGTGGCAGGCACCTGTAGTTCCAGCTACTCGGGAGGCTGAGGCAAGAGAATTGCTTAAGTCCAAGAGTTGGAGGCTGCTGTGAGCTATGAAAAAAAAATACCTAGTCTG
>NW_003852409.1:2561183-2573027 GCF_000181295.1 Otolemur garnettii
GTGGCGGACACCTGTAGTCCTAGCTACTTGGGAGGCTGAGGCAAGAGAATCGCTTAAGCCCAGGAGTTGGAGGTTGCTGTGAGCTGTGATGCTACAGCACTCTATCCAGGGCCACAGCTTGAGACTGTCTCAAAAAAATACAATCCAGAATATAAAAAAGTCTACAAAACAAATAATCCAGTTTCTTCAACAACAAATTCAAAGAAAAAATAAAAGATGTAGCAGAAATTTATGTACTAAATGAGAAATAAGACAACTCGAAACCAATCCCCCCAAAATTGGAAGAATAAAAACAAAATCATTATAAATTTAAACCTTGACTTTTAACAAGTCATCAAGTTGCCTTTGATGATATGAAGAAATTATTGTTATTGTTTTTAGTACAACGGTATTGGGGGTTTTTTTTATCTTTTAGAGATATATGCTGACATATTTATGGATGAACTTGCATAATATCTGGGATTTATTTCAAAATCATACAAAACTAGGGAAAGATGGGGGTCTGGATGAGACAGAACTGGACAGGATTGATGGTTGTTCAGTAATGGGTACCAGTGGGGACATCGTCCTATTCATTCTGTATATGTTTGAAGTTTCAAAACTTTAATTAAATATATGTCAAATATACATAAGTTTTCCCTAATTCACTGTTTGCTTGTTTGTTTTGAGACAGAGTCTCAAGCTGTCACCCTGGGTAGAGTGCTGTGTTGTCACAGCTGACAGCAACCTCAAATTCTTGGGCATAAGTGATTCTCCTGCCTCAACCTCACAAGTAGCCAGGACCACAGGCACCCGCCACAACGCCCAGCTAATTTTTTTTTTCTTTTTGTTGCAGTTGTCATTGTTGTTTAGTAGGCCCTGGGCCAGGCTCGAAGCCACTAGCATCAGTGCATGTGGCTAGCGCCCTACCCACTGAGCTATGGGCACCACCCCACTTTTTCTTTTATTTATTTATTTATTTTTTTTTTTTTTGAGACAGAGCCTGGGGTTGAGTGCTGTGGCATCCTCAAAACTCCTAGCAACTTCAAACTCTTGGGCTTAAGAGATCCTCATGCCTCAGCTCAGTCCCAAATAGCTGGGACTGCAGTCACCTACCACAATATCCAAATAATTTTTTCTGTTTTAGTAAAGACAGGGTCTCACTCTTGCTCAGGCTGATCTCAAACTCCTGAGCTCAAGTGATCTGCTGGCCTCAGCCTCCCAGAGTGCTAGGATTACAGGTGTGAGCCACCATACCTAGCCGATCCTAATTCATTTTTTAATTCTATACAATCTTAATCAAAATCCAATAGGAGACTAAATAAATGTGATATATATGTTCATAAAATACTTGGAAACTTTTAAAATGATGCTCTTAAGCACACAGAAAGTCATTTATATGTATTGCTAAAGGCAGATGATAAAACTTTGTGTAGAAAATGCTCATTTACATTTAAAAAAAGACCAACTCTGAGGTAAGAAGTTTTTGCAGAAGGTTAAGTATCAAAGAGGTTAATCTAAGTGAATGGTTATTATTTATTATCATTATTGTTATGATTGAAGGGTTAGTTAACAAATTTTTATTTTGGCCAGGGCTGGGTTTGAATGCTCACCACCTCCGGCATATGGGGCCGGCGCCCTACCCTTTTGAGCCACAGGTGCCACCCTTAGTTAACAAATTTTTATTCAAAAACCAAAAAAGGATGAGTACTTGGCTGCCTGATTTCTCAGTTCCATGTTTTGATACTCAGCTGCCTTACCCAATGTCTTCCCCTTTCTCCATCTTACTGAGCTCTCTACTCTCACCATGGCAAATACCCACATATCACTTACTTTATTTTTTCTTTTTTATATCACTTACTTTAGAAGGAAGAAGTGCAGGCTTCCTAGAGCTCCCATGTGGAACTAAAGCCTTAATTTCATGCTAATTTATGTACTTGACTTAGAACTGAGTGATTCTCAACCTTCACAGCACAGTACTCACCTGGCAGAACTAAAAATATGCAGATGCCCAGCCCTCCCCCAGAAGATTCCATTTCATTTGGCCTGAGATAGGGCTCAGGCATCTGCAGATTTTAAAACCTTCCTAAGCCATTCTAATGTACAGGCCTGAGAACCAGTGATGTATATTTCCAGAGGCATGGCTAGATGGATGGAGAGCAGGAAGATGATAGATAGATAGACAGATAGACAGATAGATAGATAACTGGATACATAATAGATGACTGATGGACAGATGATGGCTTTTGGATTGATAAATAATAGATATATGATAGATTTTTGATAGGTGATAGATGAGTTGGATAAATGGATAGGTAGGCAGATAGATAGTAAGTGGGTAGTTAGATTAGTAGATCTGAAAGTCTGAAGAGAGGGAGAGAGAGGGAGAAAATAAGAGGGAAAAGAAAGGAAGGAATCTGGAATGACACAAGCAGATCAGAACAAGCCATAGCTCAATCCTTAAATGAATAAAAGAGCATGAAACAAAACTGAATGTGGAAAAGTAAAATAATGGCTGGATATGTCCAGCTAATGCAATGAAATTTGTGAGTTGTCTATTCTTTTATTTATTATTTCGAGTTCATACCCCCTACTCATTTCACAAAGACATTTGTGGTTTCTTAAAGGTTAAAAAATGGGGAGTGCCTGCTTAGTGGGTAGGGAGTTTCCTTTTGGGGTCGCAAACATATTCTTGAACTAGACAATAGTGATGATTGTGAATATACTTGATGTCGCTAATGGTAAATTTTATGTTACATGTTTCTTACCACAATAAAAAGTACATTAAAGAAAGATTAATTTAAATCTAAGAGAATCAATTAAAAGGATCAGAGGATGTTGCCAGGCAACTGGGATGAGTTAATTATTACCACCAAAGCTAAATTTGTCTCAAATCTCCACATAGTTACAGCAAAAGAAGGAAAATCAGGCAAGCTATGAGATGTCCAATACATAGTCGTGGGCTCTTTGTGTAGCAAGGCCTCGGTCTCACTTTATGGGCCTCCCGAGTCAATTGTATCATTTACCCCGCAAGGGCAGGAGTGAAAGTGGGAGTCTTTTGGAAGGTTGAACAGCCAAGAAAGGAGGATTTGCTCTGGCTGGGACAGGCAAGTCTGAGCCAGCTCCTTCCCCATGGAGTGGAGGCATCTGCTTAGAGCCTGTCATTAGGGTCCTAAAGAATAGCAGCTCCTGCTGCTGTATGGCCTTGGCCTCCTGGAGGGCCTGAATGAACTGTTTGTTCAGCCTGAGCCCGGCAGAGTCAGTCCTGACAGTGATGGCCAGGTCGGTATTATGTAAGGGGACCTGGCTTACCTGCCCGTAGACAGACAAAGTGGTTGATTTGACAGGCAAAACAGAGCCAGCCTCCTTGCTCCCAGGCAGCCATGGGGCTATTCAAAGCCAGGACCTGGAAGATTTTCATAAGTGCTGACATACAAGCTGGAATGCAGCAGAGCCCGGGCAGCACTGACACCTGCGCAGTCAGGCATGGTGAGCCACTCTGCTTTCCAAGCGGGCCTGTAGGGCTGTGAGTAGTCTCCACCCTATTTGGAGTGGAAAAAGAGACAGACAGACCAGACAGGAGAGAAGAGGGAAAGAGAACTGGGGGAGAGGGCCCCTGGTTTCAGGCCTGAACTGTCAGCAAAGCTCACCTTTGCCTTAGCCCTTGTTATTGTTCAGCAGGGGAAAGGCTGCAGGCCTCTCTCCTGGAAGGAAAGGGCACTGCTCCAGAGAGCCAGGAGTGCTTGGCCCTCTGTTGCTGACCAGGCCACCCACATCAGGGCTGGTGGGGCAGGGCAGAGGAACATTTATGGAGTACTGTTTGCATGCCAGGCACTAACCAGGGCTTCTATCCTCAGTCACTAATGTCACCTTCATAAGAGCCCATAAGGCAAGTACCCTGTTATCTCTATTTTGCACATACAAAATGGGGTCTCTACAAGAGTAACTTCCCTAAGTCACACAGCTGGGATCGGAACCCAGATCTCCCAAGCACCTGAGCCCATGCTCTTTCTTCCTAAATTGAGCCAGTTCACCAGAACTAAAAGGTTCTAGAACCACAGCTCCATCAGAGTGACCCTGGCACTTTCCAGCTCCATGACGCTGGCCATATCCTTGCTTCTCTCTGAGCCTCAGCTTCCCCACTGGCAATATGACAGGAGATGGTTACAAAACATAAATGGGGGGCGGGGCGCCTGTGGCTCAAGGAGTAGGACACCGGCCCCATATACTGGAGGTGGTGGGGTTCAAACCCCGCCCCAGCCAAAAAAGACATAAATGGGACAAAGATGAGGACACGTGGTGGCTCACTGGTGGTAGGGCAGCATTTGTGGCTGATCTTCATCACCAGACTTTTTGACTGTTCTCAAAAACTGCCCCCACTGCTAAAGGAGTTTGCCAAATCTATGGAGAGAACTTTATCCGACCACCTCTCAGGACTCTAAAAGTGCATTTCCTGCCCAGAGTCACAAGCAACATGAGAGCAGAATTGCACCTGACTTCCCTTGTCTACCTCCCAAATGGTTGGCACAGAGGCCAGTACTTAGTAGGGACGCAATAACTGCTGTTTGAACGAGCGGGTTGCCACAGGCTCATCACATGCTGTGATGAGAAGGGCTCGGAATCAGAAGACCTGCTTCTGGCTTCCACCATCAACTCATGATGTGGCCTCGGGCCACTCTCAGGCCCTCTCTGGATCTCAGTGATCCCATTTATAAACTGAGGGAGGTGGCTTTGGTCCTGTCTAGCAGCCCATTTCAGCTCTGATTTTGTGTGATTCTGTAGGGTTAAAAGGAAAGGAAGATCATACTTTCTGCAGCCCACACTTTCCCAGCCACAAAAAGCTGAAACTATATTTTGGTCACATCTCAGGAGTCAGAAAACATTTTAAATAAATGGCAGAAACAGAATCTGTGATTTAATCAGAATCAGAAACATGCTGAGCAGCCAGATCCTTCAATCTATGGAACAGAGACTCATGTATGTGTGCACAGCACTTTACAGTTTTCAAAGCACTTCCCCTATGTTATTTTATTTAAGCCTCCACGTGGCCCTGTGAAGGCATAAGTCACCATCTTGTTTTACTGTCCACCAACTCATGTCACAGGGATGAAGCAACTTGCCCAGGAGCATACAGGGAAAGAACAGAAAGGGCTGAGCGTGAACGGAGGACCAGGTTCCTGACTCCAATTTTGGCCTTCTTTCCTTACACACTCACTTGCACACAGGGTGTGAGGAGGAGATGAATGCATTCAACCAAAACACACTCTGGAGATTCACAGGTTTACCACCTGGATGGAAAACTTCCCAGCACCATGGAGCATTTTAAAGTCAAATTTGGTAGAAAGGTGCATGTGCTGATGCCAGGTGGAGACACAGAGTCAGCTGCTAGGAGGCAAGAGGCCAAGCCTGTGTTGCAGGCATTTTACGCCATCTCAGTGCAATAGCTGCAAGGTTGGCCCATGCACATGGCAACTGAGATGCTGAAATACTGCCATGCCCACAGATGAACAGCCACTGCCCAAGCTCCCTGCCCTACTCCTACCCTGTACCTTCCTCCCTCTCCCACACTCACCCTCTGGCTGCCCTGGTTGTCTTAGCCTTTCCCTGGGATGCTCCGACCACTCTTAAGATCCTGACACTAAAGGGTTAAGGCCCAGCACCCAAGGGCACCCTGTCCTAGCAGACTTCTATTCTGATTGGTCCAGTACATATATTCAGATTGGTCAATACACCCTGCTATGTTGGGTGTTAAATATTTTTAATATTACTCCACCAGGCCAGAAGAGACCTTGGGGAATGTCCTAGTGCTTCTCAATCATTTTGAATATGAGAGTCCTTTCTAGACAGCTAGAATTCCAAAGTGCTCACAAGATGCACACATACATGGAAGGTGGAAATATCAGTACTTTTTAGGAAACACTGATGGAGAAATTTTATGTCCAAAAAAATGATCAAAATTTCAGTGTTAACCTAAGGACAAAGTACCGAATGAGCTAAGAAAAGTATGAATGCTCAAGAACTCCAACACTTAGTAATGCAATAAAAGAGAAGGAGTGAGTGAAGGACTAATGAAAAGTGGTGAGAGAGATAAGAAAAACCAGGTAAGTCAAGGGAAAAGGTATTCTACCTGGCAACCTGAGAGTCATGTGCTCATCCACTGATTGGCCACTGTGGTCACAGGGTTGGTATACTGCAAATGGAAATCCTATTGCAAACCCGTCTGTTCCCAAGGGAAGTATCCTGGACAAACCATGAAAATCTACTACATATAATCTATGCCATACACTATGACATGTTCCAAATAAATTAAGAAAATAAATCATCTAAAATCATAGAACACAGGCTTGGCACCTGTAGCTCAGCTGCTAGGGCGCCAGCCACATACACTGGAGCTGGTGGGTTCAAATTCAGCCCGGGCCTGCCAAACAACAATGACAACTACAACCATAAAATAGCCGGGCATTGTGGTGGGTGCCTGTAGTCAGAGCTACGCCCAGCTACCCAGAGGTTGAGACAAGAGAATCACTTGAGCCCCAGAGTTGGGGGTTGCTGTGAGCTGTGATGCCATAGCACTCTACCAAGGGCGACAAAGTGAGACTCTGTCTCAAAAGATAAATAAATAAATAAAATGAAAAATAAAGTCATAGAACACAAACCTACTATGTATGCCTTTGTAGGAAATATGCAGATTAAAAATCTAGAAGGAAAAACACAAAAATGGTAATAATAAATATAATAATGGAAACATAAGTAACTTTTAAAATCTCATTTTCCAAAATTTCTATAATGTGACTATATTACTTTTGTTTTAAAATAGTTTTCTAGCTCAAGTAGCTAAGGTGCCAGCCACATACACCAGAGCTGGTGGGTTCAAGTCCAGCCCCAGCCTGCCAAACAGCAATGACAACTACAACCAAAAACTAGCCGAGTATTGTGGCAGGCACCTGTAGTCCCAGGTACTTGGGAAGGTGAGGCAGGAGAATCACTTAAGCCCAGGAGTTTGAGGTTGCCGTGAGCTGTGACACCACGGCACTCTGCCCCAGGCGACAGCTTGAGGCTCTGTCTCAAAAAATAAAATAAAATAAATAAAATGCTTTTCAAATTTTGTAAAAATGATCAAAGAACTGAATAGCATTTTTATCCAAACTATAAGAAGTAATGCTTTACTAACAACTGAATCAAACGAAGAAATTACAAAGGAAAATATTGAACATATGACTATACAAATTTTTAAAAATGTACAATCAAGCCCAGGCACAGTGGTTCAGACCTGTAATTCTAGCATTCTGGGAGGCTGAGGCAGGTGGATTGCTTGAGCTCATGAGTTGGAGATCAGCCTGAACAAGAGTGAGCCTCTGTCTCTGCTAAAAATAACAAAAAACTGAAGCAAGAGGATCTCTTGAGCCCACGGCTTTGAGGTTGCTGTGAGCTATGATGCCACAGCACTCTGCCAAGGGCAACAAAGTGAGACTCTGTCTCAGAAAAAAAGTATACAATCAAAATTAAAAGAAAAAAGATATCAAATGCATCAATGCTATACACAATATACATGTTTCATAATACAAGCTTATTAATTTTTTAAAAATCAACCATCCAGTATAAGTGGGAAAAAATAACTAAAGGACAATTGATTTTCAACAATTGCTGAAGCAATTCAATGGGAAATAATAATTTTTTAAAGAAATTGGTTCTAGAACAAATGGGTAGCCATACTGAATAACAAATCAATCTCAACTCTTATTACACCATATTAAAAATTAACTTGAAATAGATCATTAACTTAGACATAAGAGTCAATATTTCTAGAAAACAACCTAGAATACTTTAGTGACTTTAAGTTAGGCAAAGATTTCTTAAATAGGGCACAATAAAAAACACCAACTATAAAATTTAAAATTCAGTAAGTTAGACTTCACCAAAATTCACATTTGCTCTTCAAAAGACACTGTTACAAAATGAAAAGCTGAGCCACAGACTGGGAGGAAATTCTTTATAAAACATATATCTGACAAAGGACTGGTATAAAGAATATGAAGAATTCTTAAAATTCAATTAGAAGACAACCCAATAAAAAATTGGCAGATTTCAGGCGGTGCCTGTGGCTCAAAGGAATAGGGCACTAGCCCCATATACCGGAGGTGGCAGGTTCAAACCCAGCCCCGGCCAAAAACTGCAAAACAAAAATTGGCAGATTTCACCAAAGAAATCTTTCACCAAATTTCTTTGGCCCAAAGAAATACAGGCGGGGAATATGCACGTATATGTGTAAAGATCAACATTATTTGTGGTAAGCAACTTCCAAGATGGCCCCAGTGAAACCCACTTCCTGGTAATGACACTCTGTGTAATCCCTTCCCTTTGAGTATAGGCCGGGTGTAGTGACTTCTTTCTAACAAATAGAATATAAATAAAAGTGATAGGAAGCAGCTTCTCAGATTAAGCTACAGAGAGCCTGGCTTCCACCTTGTGTTCTCTCTGGCTTTCTTTCTCAGATCACCAGCCATCATGTTATGAGGATACTCGGGCAACCTACAGAGAGATTCACATGATGAAGAGCTGAGGTCAGCCTAAAGCCATGTAAAAGAGCTGGAAGTGGATTCTGTGGCCCCAGTCCAGCTTTGGTATAATTGTAGCCCTAGCCAACAATCTGACTGCAACTTTTTAAGATATGTTAATTTCGTTGATTACGAGTTACAAGATGCCCTTGGAGACAATGTGATAGCACTATATCAAGATATCAAGAACCATAAAAATGTCTGTGGCCATAAAACTTGCTCTTAAATATTTACCTTATGGATATTTCAAAAGAAATACAAAGCTCTTGATACAAATATATGAACAGCAGCTTTACCTATACCAAAGATACTGGGAACTACCTAAGTGTCCAGCTACTGTGAAAGGGTCAAGTCAACACTAGACCATTTCATTCACAATTACAAATGAAAAACAAGAAGGAGCCATATTTAGCTATGTTTGCAAAATAATGCAAATGTGCTGTGTACAAAGACTACAGAATTGTACATACACTATGGTTACCCCTACATAAACTTACATACATATGCATAAGAACACAAAGGACAAAAAAAAGAGAAAAGAAAAACCTAGTTGATGAATGATCAGTAATTGGCACGTGGGTGACTTTTTTCTTCCTGGTTTGTCTCGTAATGTTACAATGTTTTCATAACAGTTTTTAAATGTCTTCTTGTTGGTTTTGGCTCACTCTCCCAACCCAGTGATTTTTTTCCAAGCCTTAAGTCTGTCAGCTCCCAGTATCAGCACCTCCTCGTGGTCAGCCACAGCCCAATCAGCTTGCCTTCCTGATCTTCTTCTAAAAAATCATTGATAAATGCCAGACAGGCCTAGGGTATGCTGTGAAGGACACTCCTCTTTTCTTCTCTTGGTGGAAATCTCCCTCATTGCTCATCTGTTTAGGTTATTTCAATACCATAAATGACAAATTCTGGAAACTCCATTTCCAAGGGAAGGGTACTAAGAGGCAAAGTGAACCCAGGGAGAGAGGTGATGCTACTTACTTGAACTTGGGCAGTCTTGCTTACTCACTGGGTAAAGCTGATGTCAATCATCTCTGGCCAGCAAATGCCCTGATGATCAGAGGCAGCTCCACAAACCAGAGATGAAAATATAGTAGGAAGTCAATGAGAGGGTAAAAGCTTTGAAATCACAAGGGACAGAAGCCTGCAAAGCTTTCAGAGGGCACTATGATTCCTTCAATAGCTAATCACTGGGCCCCTGCTCTGTGTAAGACAGGCTTATAGGGGAGACCCCACATGCTCAGAGAGCTGGGGGCTACTGGGACACTGACTCCATTTGGCAGGTGACTGATGGCCTTTCCCAAATATTGTCAATTCCACCTTGTGGATATTTCCAGAGAGATCTTTCTTCTCTTTCCTCTCACTTCTCTCTATCCCCACAACCCTGTACATATCTAGGACTTTGCTACTGTTATTCTGCTGACCCAGAGCCAAGTTCCAACAGTCCTTTGGTCCTACTACCTGAGGACAGTTCATCCTGGCCAGAGCTCAGGGAAGGCAAGGAGACATACACATCACCCACCCAGGGTGAGACCCCTAAAGAGACCCCAAAAGCAATCTCTCACCTTTTCCCACTCCCAGACTCTGTTCAAATCCAAACCAGGAGGGTAAGCCCAGTTCCCCTAGCCAGCTCCAGCACTCCCTGGGGTCCGACCTCACTGCCTGATGAACACAGTGAGGATGTGGGTGGACCTTCTGAACCTACAGAAGCTGGGCCCTAGCCCAGTGCTGAAGCTTCCCCTGACCCTCCTGCCAAAAGGATGAGCCAGATTTGCCCAGGCAGATATGAGAATTCCATGCAGATCCAAGACCCTAAGCTTCCAAGACACCAGGGAGAGAGACTGCCCCTGTGAGGCCCTCAGACACCAGCCCAGTAGGGCCAAGTTAGCCAAACTGCCCTTGAGACACATCCTGTATCCAGGTCCCAGGAGCATTCCAGGTGCCCTGTACCTGAACCTAGGGTAAGAAGAACCTGTTCTGAATCTGAATCTCCCCTCATGCCCACTTACCACCTGCGAGACTCCTGTTTCTGGATTCCTTTGCAGCTGCCCATATGCCTAGATAACACATCTTTCCAGTTACCCTGTCTTCTAGATCCAGGGTCCTGCCTGTTCTCCTAGATGTGCCCCCAGTGCCCACTTGGTGACAGGCCTGAAACTTGTTCTCAATCTCCTGATACATGAGTGAATTTAATGTACATAAAGTGATTAAAACAGTGTCTGCATATAGAAGAGTTCCGCCTTTGTAAATTAGTATTAGTAACCTACACAACTCTCTTATGACAGTACTATCCCCACTTTATAAATTGAAAAATGGAGGCTCAGAATGGATAAGTGGCTTGCCCAAGGTTGCTTAGCAAGAAAGAAACAGAGATTGGAACTGACCTGAGACCCTGAGTAACAGGTTCTCACAGGAAGGCCTCTCTGTGCTCTGTGCTAGTGTCTTGGGTGCTTGGTGTCATGAAGCTTCATTTCCCACCCTTAAGAAGTTCCCAGAGAAGTGCAGAAACAGTCACATAACCAAATAACTATACAACAAGACATCAGACAAGCACTAAAATCCAAACAAGCTGGGGCAGGTTCAAAGAGAGTGCTGACCTACTCCAGGTAGTTCAGGGAAGACTTCCGGCAGGAGGAGACATTTGAGCTGAGGAAGAAAGGGGGCCAGATTTCCTATGCTTAGGTATGAGTGTATGCAAGGGAACCAAAGAATAGGGTATGAGAGGAGGATGTACTCAGGCACTGGGGAAAGGGAAGGCTAAGAGAGAGGAGGGGTGGCAATGGGGCTCATTGCATAGGGAGGGCCCTGAATACCAGGCCCAGGAAAGTGCATTGTTCTTGAAGGCAATGGTGGGGGCACTGAGGGATTGTGGACAGCCCAGCAATTCAAGTTTGTGCAGAGACAATCAGTGGGAGCACCTGCAGAGGTGGATGGTTGGGAGGCTTGCCTTGTAAACAGTGCTGGTACCCTGTGACCAGCGTCTTTTCCTCCAGGCCAAGCCAGGCAGAGCAGAGGGAGCTGAGGGCCCTGACGGGCCAGCTTGGGCAGAAAGGCATAGGATCACTACTCCTACCAGCTCCAGAGGCCTGCAGGATGAATGTCCATCTGTCCTGCTTTGCCACTTTCTGCACCATTCTCTAGGAGAGAAGAGGTTGGTATGGGCAACCTAGACCTGGCTGGGGTGTGTGGCTGGCCCCTTATTTCCCTGAGAAGCCCTAGGTCAGGTTGGGAGTGACTGGGGAGACACCCCAGAAAGGCAGGACACTCCAGTGCATATTTGCAATAGAGGCCCAAAAAAAAAAAAAAAAAAAAA
>NW_003852409.1:2573188-2588002 GCF_000181295.1 Otolemur garnettii
CATCATGGTGGGCACCTGCAGTCCCAGCACTCAGGAGGCTAAGCAGCAGGACCACTTAAATCCAGGAGCTTGAGGTTGCTTTTGCTATGAGCCCAACACATTTAAGGTAACAGAGTGAGACTTTTTCTCACAAAAAAAAAAAAAAAAAGGGAGGGGGGAAAGCTGGGGGGAAAGGAGGTCAGAGGAGAGCTGGACTGCCTGCACTGTGCATAGAGGCCCAAGTGTATTCCAGCCTTTGAGGCATCTCCCCCATCCACCACCTACCTAAATAACCTACTCACAACGTGGGTGCTGAGCCAACCCACTGGGTTGGGGTCATCTAACCCTGTGACCCCTTCTGGGCGCCACTACAGAGGTGGTGAACAGGATCCAATGGGAGGCCAGAGACAAATTACTGCCTCGTCCCCTGCCTCTGGTGGCTGAACTCCCTTTCTAAGAGAACCACCGCCTCTTTAGAGATTGTTTTGCAAAGCGCAGACGGACTCTTCCCCCCTCGCCCAAATGAACATCCACAATCTCCAGCACAAAGTCAGGGCTTCCCGAGAGTCCTAAAGCCTAATCAGAGTTCAGCCCAGCCCGAGAAACCTGGACATTTCGTGAGGGCTGATCCTGTGCCCCGAATCCCAAAATCTGACTGCCACGTACCTGCTGGCGATGCTGCGGGGTGGGGGTGGGGGGCACTGAACACCCAAATAAGCTCTGGGCCACGGCTCTCCTAGGAGTGTCCACCGCCACAACCCAGCTCCCTCCTGCCGGCTGGTCCGCCGGGTAAGCAGACGCTGGTGGTGCTCGGGTCGGGAACGCCAGTCGAGCGTCAGGGAAAGCGGGGAGCTAACCTGGGACCGGAGTGAGGCCGAGGTCCGGCTCCCGCTTTACACTGTCACTGGCTCACGGTGCGCGGTGGGACCAGTAGGCGCTCTCTGGATCTGGTTTCCCCTTCTGGCGTCTGCAGCCGTGGAGCTTCTGAAGGTCCAAGCCCGCTCCCAGCTCCCAGCTCCGGGGACTCGGGGTGCCTCGGAGCCTCGCGAAGGCAGGGCTAGAAGGCTTTGAGCAGGGCTGAGAGGAGGAAGGCAGGCAAAGGGCTTCCTCTAGGTGACCCCCGGAGGCTGGTGGCGGGGTCCAAGCATATCCGGAGGTGGGAAGCCGGGGCTCCCCTTTCCAGGCCGCCTTTCCTCCATGCATTCCCGGGGCTAATTCTCTGTTCTCAACGTGTAAGCGAACGAACCAACAGTGACAAAGCGCAGAAGCTCAGTGGCTTCCCTACTGAGCTTGTGGGGGGAGTCCGCGTCCTTCGTTGAGAGCCAAAAGAGTCGACAGGACGGGGGTGGGGATGGAGGGGCCCTGAGACTCGAAGTCCCCTGCTGGGCCACAGAAAATGTTTTAATCAACCGCTACTGCTTGGAGAGTAGCGCTTTCAGACCGTGAGTGAAACGGGCTGAAAGTTCCCACAGTGTTTTGCCTTTTCTCCACATCCGTGTTCTGCCTTGGAACAATTTAAAAGACACACAATCACAGCCAGTGATGTGTGCCACCCCATACTCTCAGCTCTGGAGGAGAGAGGAAAGATGGGGGGCTGAGGTTAAGAGTGTATCAAAGCTGTGGAGAGGATAGTGGGCGATTTGGAGTGGGAACCCTCACAACGCCGGTTCCTGCTGTAGACAATGTCTGCGGTTGTCGCAGGACTCAGTGCGACCGGTGTGTGGGAGCTTTGTGGCACTGTCTTGCTCTTATGCTCCCTAGGGTCATACAGCCCTGCTGACCCAGACAGATTGTACCAGAAAAACCCAAGCAGAGGTCACTGTTATGCGGCTGTAATCAGATTCTTCATCAGATTTGCAAGTGTAGGGGCCTGGCCTGTCTGTTGTTGCTGGAAAAGGAGAGTGTTCCAGGCGGTGGAATTAGGTACACGCAAGGCTCTAAGAATAGAGGAAAGGACGGGAAGTGGGGTGGGCTGGGAGGTGGGATGAGCAAGAAGTAAGAGCCAGAAGATCTGAGTTTCCCTCTCAGCCCCATGTTTTCCTCTCTGCAAGTCTTTAAGCAAGTTTCTTCCACAGTCTGGGCCCATCTCTTGCCAGCTCTAATTTCCAAGATTTCCTTAAGCAGAAGAAGAGCTGGTTACTTCTGCATCTGCACATACAGAAATCTGGATCAAGGAACGAGGAGGAATTCTCCAGGACTCCTTGGACACCCCCACCCCCACCCCTGCGCATTTTAATTTACAAACTCTCCTAGAGCACTTTAAAACTCAGGAAAACAGCTGTTGCAAAAGAGCAACAACGTTCTGTAGATCACTGTCTCCTACCCGCCTTGCACATACAATGGCCTGCCACGGAGCATGTTCCCCCCCCCCCCCCGGAGTGCTGAGGATACACGCAGGGTTGAAGACCAGCTCTGGGGAGTATATTGCAATCACCTGGCCTGCCCACATCAACACCAGCCACCCCTACTGGGATGGGGAGAATAATTTCCAATTATTCTTAGCTTTGAAATGATTCCCAGTGACGTCTGTGGCCCCACAAATATTAAGGAGCATCATGCCACAGATGAGAATTTGCCCGTGGCCACTCCACCCCCTATTCAAGAAATGGAGAGAGAAGCAAAGGGAAAATAGAGGAAATGCTTTGGCATCGAAGAGATTTTTATGTATGGTTTTGACACAGACAGGTAAACTGGTGATGTGTGTACTCATCCAATCATTTGATCTAAATTTTACAGTATGGATTCATAGAATCTTCAAAGTACAGAATTTTGAAATGGATTATGTGAATAAAACATTTATGAAGCAGAATTTTAGGGGCCCTTTGTTCATGAAAATCTTACAATCATGATCATGGAAATTCTAATTTATCTTGATCTTGGTCAGAGGCACAAGTATAGCTCCGGGAGTAACAAAATTTGAGAAAGAAGAGTCAGAATTCTACAGGATCAAGGTCACAGACAACAGATACTAAAGATCAGAAAATCCTTAGACATGGAGACTTTTAACCATAGTCTCTAAAAACAGAGAATCATAAAGTCATGGGGCTGATCATTAAAGCATACAGTCATGAAAATTAAATTACTAGAATCAGATTCATTGAGCTAAAGGATAGCATGGATCCAGCACTAACATTTTGGAATTAAGGAAGAAGAAAGTTGTGGATTTATATTACCCAAATGTTACATTCATTTACTCCTAGTCGGAAATTCAAATCAAATAATATATACCTAAGAGCTTAAAAAATCTAAAACTACATAAAGTGGCAGCTCCCAGGAGTGGCACAAAATCTTGGTGTTCCAGTACCCAGTTTTGTTTGTTTGAAGAGAAGGAATTTCATTATCTTGCCTGCCCACCAGGGGTGCAGTGGCTAGTCACAGGCAGGATGGTAGCACACACTACAGGCTCAAACTCCTGAGCTCAAGTATGCTCCTGCCTCAGCCTCCCATGTAGAGGGACTACAGGTATGTGCCACAGCCGCTGGGCTTACTCCCAGTATCTTAAATATAATTAATAGGTTTGTAGACTTTGACCAAAAGCTTTTAGTCACAGACATATACTCATAGTCAAAGAACTTAAGATTCTGGGTCATGGAATTTTAGAATTATAAGATCACATTCTTTGATTTCTGAAATCACATTAGGATTAGAATAATGATCCAGAATTTAAAATCCGAAAATCTGCATGGAAGAATCTTGAAAATACAACCACAAGACCCCATATTATAAAGTCCTCCTGATATAATTCAGTTAAAATTTAAAAGTTTTAAGTCTTTTTTTTTTCCGTTTTGGAAAAAGAAACAAGAAGAAACTTGAATTTTCTCTTCCTCATTACTTTGAAGAAGGAAACAGGGAGTTTTGTATGGCAAGTGTAAAACCCCCCTCTCCATTCCTTCTGCACCCCTCTGCTGAGTAAAATCGTGGAGCAAACAGTATGAGTGTTTCCACACAACCCGGGTCGATGAAATGAGAATCTGGGCTTCGCCTGGTTCTTTCGAAGGCAGCTGCCAAACGCTTAACCGCTAAGCCTGCCCTCAGCTCACCGCCACGAAGAAAGCAACTGAAACTCTCAAAGGTGTACCACTAGCTTATGGCCAGAAACCTCTGCTTGGGATCTCCCCCCCCCCTCGTCCAGCCCTGCACCCACCCTTCTATCCTTCCAATCCCCTCTATCCTCCTAATCCTCCCAGCTGACTCGTGGCTGGAGCCTCCGGAGCCGGCACCACCAAGCCTGGAATCCTGAGAGTGGAAGGGCCCTCCGAGATCAGCACATGCCCTTCAGCTCCCAATTCTGAGTAGAAAACTGACGCTCCTGGGAGGAGAAGAGACAGGCCTAGGTCTCCCAGCGCATGGCCTCGGGGTTGCAGCGCAAGGAGTTAGAGGGGCTGCGCCGCCAGGAGGGCCAGGATGGAGTCCTGCCTCCGACACTCTAATAAACTCTCAAAGTATCAGACACGAAACTACAGGGTCCCATCTGCGCTCCCCATTCCCGGGGAGATGCGCCACCCGGAGCAGCTCCCTTCTTTCGCCTCCCTCACCGCCCCCACCCCGCTAACCGCCTCCCACTCCGCTGAGGAAAGGGGGAGTTTGGCTGCCCCCCAGGGGTCGTGAAAGCTTCCGGGTGCCCTCTCTGGCCTGGGGGAATTAAGAAGGAGGTTACAGCTAGAGCTTGTCAACCTAGCCTGTATCGTCTTTAATCCGTGCGCCACTGTCCATCATGTAGACGCGGGTCCCGAGTCACTCAAAGACGGATGATTGGGGGTGAGGGGACGACTTTTCCCTAAATATTGACAACAGAAGGACTTTTGAAATCCAAGCCCTGAGTCGGGTTGAGGAATCTAGGACCCAAGAGGGGGGAAAGTGGCTAACTCTGCCACACAGTCGGGAAGCGCAGTCCTAAAAATGACGCAGGTTTGAGGCTCAGATAAGCGGAGAAGTAGAAAACGAGCGGTCACCTTCCCTTTAAGCCCTGGGAAATCTCGTCTGAAAAATGCGGGGACTGGAATGGTTTGGAAAGACCTCAGGAAACAATCTCCCAGATCTCCCTTCCCGTCCTTCACCCCACGATAACCAAGCGCCTTCTCCGGCAATGCTCACCCTCTCAGGGCAGAAAATTGAGGTGAGCCCGTCCTTTCACCTGCGAGTCCCAACCCTCAGCTGAGGCCGGAAAAGTCCGGAAGCGCAGAGTTTGGGCACTGAGGGATCCGGAGCTAGCAGTCGCTGGACTCTCTGAGCCTCAGTCTCCCCGTGGGCGCGCAGAGGGGGGCTGGCCCCCGGGACGATCTCCAAGCTCCCGCCCAGCTCTGACGTTGTGGTGCTTCTGCCTCACCGCCACAACTGCACCTACCTGGGGAGGCGCGTCGGGCCCCGGGGGCGGGCAGTCGTGGGGGGAGCAGGCAGGGAACTGGCGCCGCCCCACGCTTCCCGACGTCTTTAAGGAGGAGAAGCCGGAGGAGGGAGGAGCCGGTCCGGGGGTGTGCAGAGGAGTGCCTCGCCAGCGGTCCCCAAGGCTGGAGTTCAAGGCTGCGGAGAGGAGCAGTCCACGCCACCCTGCCTGGGCCCGCGCCCAGACCTTGAGGCCCGCGCCTTACCTCCCTGACCTTGGCCCTGCCCGCCACCTTGGCTGCAGGGGCGCAGCATGGGCGGACCCCGCCATATCGCCCCGCGCCTGCACTAATTGCCCTTGCTTAGGCCTTTGGGCCGCAGCTTCTTCTGCGTACACGGTTATCCTAGAACCAAGCGGGACCCCAGACCCGCCTGCTGCAGGCGTCCCAACCTCGGAACTACTTCCGGACCCCTTGACCGCCTGGCACCACCACGTTCGGGACCATCCAGCGGGTGACCGGAGCCTATTCCTCGTGCCCGCCGCCACTGCCTGGCCTCGAGCTACACAACACGGGCTGAGCCGTCGGTGGGCGGGACGCTCCTGTGCCACTGCCTGCACCACGCTAGCCCGAGACTGTGGGCGCCGAGCCTCCGGCTTGCCCTAGCCTGGGGAGCTGCGTTCTCAGTACCAGGCCACAAGGACGTCCAGAACTCTTCCCAGAGGATCCTAGCGTCGGACCTCACGTCCCAAGCCAGCCGCTCCCAGACCCGCCCGGCCACCCCGACCCTTAACTGCGGCGGGTAGCACAGACGCCGGGGGGGTCAGGGCGGCTGAGCCATGACTGCTGAGAGCGGGCCGCCGCCGCCCCCGCCCCAGCCCGAAGTACTGGCAGCTGTGAAGGAGGAGAGCGGCGAGGCCGGAGAGACTGCGACCGGAGTCCCGGCGGAGGCAGCTGGCCGCGGCTCGGGCGGGCGGCGCCGCAAGCGCCCTCTGCAGCGCGGGAAGCCGCCCTACAGTTACATCGCCCTCATTGCCATGGCCATCGCTCACGCGCCGGAGCGCCGCCTCACGCTGGGCGGCATCTACAAATTCATCACTGAACGCTTCCCCTTCTACCGCGACAACCCCAAAAAATGGCAGAATAGCATCCGCCACAACCTCACGCTTAACGACTGCTTTCTCAAGATCCCGCGCGAGGCCGGTCGCCCCGGCAAGGGCAACTACTGGGCACTAGACCCCAACGCTGAGGACATGTTCGAGAGCGGCAGCTTCCTGCGCCGCCGCAAGCGCTTCAAGCGTTCAGACCTCTCCACGTACCCGGCCTACATGCACGACGCGGCGGCCGCTGCAGCCGCAGCAGCCGCTGCCGCTGCCGCCATCTTCCCGGGAGCCGTCCCCGCCGCGCGTCCGCCCTATCCGAGTGCCGTCTACGCGGGCTACGCTCCTTCGTCTCTTGCCGCGCCGCCACCGGTCTACTACCCTGCCGCGTCTCCAGGCCCTTGTCGCGTCTTCGGCTTGGTTCCTGAGAGGCCGCTCAGCCCAGAGCTGGGGCCTGTGCCGTCGGGGCCAGGCGGCTCTTGCGCCTTTGCCTCGGTCGGCGCCCCCACTACTACCACCAGCTACCAGCCCACCGGCTGCACAGGGGCCCGGCCGTCTAACCCTTCAGCTTATGCGGCCGCCTACGCGGGCACCGAGGGCTCATACCCGCAGGGGGCTAGCAGCGCACTCTTTGCAGCTGCTGGACGCCTAACTGGACCCGCTTCGCCCTCCGCAGGTGGCAGCAGTGGCTGCATTGAGAGCGCAGTAGACTTCTATGGGCGCACGTCGCCCGGCCAGTTCGGAGCGCTGGGGCCCTGCTACAACCCTGGAGGGCAGCTAGGAGGGTCTAGTGGAGGCACCTACCATGCTCGCCATGCCCCCGCCTATCCTGGCGGGATAGATCGGTTTGTGTCAGCCATGTGAGCCGAGCGTAGGGACGAAAACTCAGACACCTCGGCTGCCCATACGAACTAAGTTTTTCCGCTACCAAAAGGACGGAACTGGAGAGAGGACCCAGTTGGGATCCACATGAAAGGGACCGAAAAGTCTGTAGAGACGCACCGCGTACACACTGGTTTACTTTGCAAATGCGAAGACCGTGGAGTGAGCCAGCCAGAGGCCTTGGACTAGCTCAAGAGACCCTCGATGGGACGAAGCCCTAAAGGACATACCTCTCTGGCATTCCTTCAGGGAGTCCTTGGCGATAAGGTTGGGGGTGGCGGGGAACAGCATGTGTCTACACCAGAGTCCAGGATCGGAAGTGTGGGAAATCACATAACTTCACTCTTCCATGTGCTGCTGAAAACTCGGGCCTTTTTACTTGGTTCACTTCTTTGGCCTTTGCGCGCGTTATTACAATAAAGGGCTCAGACTGTGCCATTATTTTTAAAGTAATGAGGACAAATTTGCTTTTTAAAAGAGAAATGTGAGAATTCTTTCTACTCTGGTTTACCTGGGTTGGTTTTTCCTGCCTCTGAAACCCACAGACCTAGCTGTGAGTCTATGCTTCAGCTCCCCAATGTGACCCAGTCCCTTCACCTGAGCCTTCAGTCTCCGTATTGGTTACACAAGAGGCCTGCGTGATTCTACCTTGTCTTAAGGCCACATCATGGCATCATGGTAGATGCTGCCCTGCATGTTTGGCAGCATTGGTGGGCCACCCCGGGCCTCTGTGTAGCCATCCAAAATCTTACTGCTGTTCTCAGGAATGGGAACAGAGCTCACAGCAAACGTCTAACCTAAAGTCCCAGGATTAGTTCCAGACAGCAATTATATCATAATTAAATTGAACTTTTGAGCAGGATGTGCTGGTCATTCCATAGCTATGACTGCCCAGTCATATATATGATTTCTAGTAAGACAAATAGAAATACATTAATCTGTTGTCCACCGTTTCTTTCCATCAAACAGCCCTGGATCAATGGGTAAACTAAGTTCAAGTATATGAGAGAACTTGGGGGAGGCATGGGGTATGAGCCCATAGCTAACAGTTTTCAGTAGCAAGGATTGGCTCTTCCATCCCTGCTACACCTTAGCAGCCTGCTTATGCAAAAATGAAATTAGAGTGATTAATGAAATAAGCTTTACAACCAAGATTTTTAATTTTGTTTTGTGTTTATTTATTTTAAAGCAGCAGCTCGGCTCACTAAAATCTGAAAACCTGACAACTCTCCCACTTGAGAGATCTTTTATTCTAGGGCAAAAATTTCCAATGTCAAACTATTTCAAAGGTTCCCTTCACAACTCTCAGATAAACTTGAGTGTTCAGATGAATCATTTTAATAAAAATCTTTGAGCAAGTGAGTTCTGGCAAGAAAAACTCAGCCTCTTTCTGCATAGTTAACTTGGTAGGGAAGGGAAACAGAAAAAAGAAAGTTGTACAAAAACCATTGTAATTTTTATTTTTATTTTGGGGACTGCACTACTCTGTTTTCAAAGACATGTGAACTTGGTTAAGTCCAGACAGGGATTGGTCCAAATCAGTGCTCCCCGGTAGAAATATAATGTGAGCAAAGCCACATGTGCTACTTTAAAATTTTCTAATAGCCAGATTAATAAACTAAAAAGAAACAGGTGAGATTAATAATATGTTTGTCCAATATAGCCAACTATTATTTCAACATATAATCAACATAAAATTTGTTGAGATGTTTTGCTCTTTTTTCATACAAAGCCTTTGCAATTTGGGGTGTATTTTACACTTACAGCATATCCACATTTGGACTATCTACAATCCACATACTCAATAGCAACACGCTTGGATAGTGCCGATCTAGATGCTGGTCCTTCCTGACTTTGGTAGTAAATGAACACCTGGAAGAGACAGGCAGCTGGAGTACCAATCCTGCCCCTGGTGGGTCCAGATTCCAGACCAGCCCTGTGACCTTGGAAAAAGCCCAGGTACTGGGCCTCCCTCCTCTCTCTATGAACCTTTGCAGGAATGGAATTCAAGTGTTCTCCATGTGCAGCTAGACAAGCTGGCCGTCCCAGGCACAGAGATCAGATTGCCATGCCTAGTTGGCAAGCCCTGGGTTGGGGCTGGAGAAGAGTGGTCTTTGCACCTAGTTACTGCGGGAGTTGCCTTTCTTTGTTTGCTATTTAGCAAACCCAGGGCTTTGACAGAGCCATTACCTTAGGCCAGTTTCTTCTCTGGTGTTCTCATTTGTGAAAGGGACGTTGGCTACCTCAGAGGGTCCTCCTAGAGTTAAAGGAGACAAGAAAAGTGGAAACACACCCTGTAAACTGTAAAACGCCGAGCATAGGAAGGCGGAAAGGCTTTAATAAATAGGAGCCGGATTGAAATGAAGCCTCTTGGAGAAAGATGAAATGGGAAAGCACAGGTGTCCTTGTCAGCTTGGGCAACAGGTAAGATTATGCCAAAGGCGGGGGTCAACGAAAGGGACGTTTCTCGGAGAGACCTGGGTGTGTATTACAGGAACCTTGAGGAAGGGAGAGACCTGAGGGTTGGGATCAGGATGAAGACAAAGGGACAGCGGTTCTCAGCTTCCCGCGGACGGGCAGCACACGGAGCTTGAGCGCTGTCGCCCGGCCGGAATGGGCTCAGCGCGGGGGAGCGAGTGCCTCCCAGACGGTGCGCGGCTCCCCGCTTCACCCACCCGCGAGGTCGCAGGCCGACCCTCCAGCCCGCCCGGCTCTTGGATCTTGAGAGCAGTCATCTTGGAATGCCAGCTCTAGGAATTTTCTCTCCGTGGGACAGGACCCCGCGTCGCGCATCGAAGAGGCTCAGAGACTGAAGATGCGCTTCTTTTTGTTTTATTTTTCTTCTTCCTATTACGAACACACAAAAAATCGTTTGCTGCTCTGGGGGCCCAGCACCTCCAGCGTCGTGTGCTGGCGCCCTTGGGCTGTGGGTAATTAGATGCGTTTTTCCCTAATTGCCCAAGGCTCGTTAGAATTCGCCCCAGAGCTGTAACATTTATTTTCTTTCAAATTAACTTTGCTTGCAATTAAGTTTAGGAAACCAGCAACAAAAGCAGATTTGGCCTGAGGTCGTTAACTATGAAAATGGATTAGGGAACGTTCTTCCCCAATTTAAGGGGAACATTCCTGCGGCCAGAGCTTTGGGAGAACTGTCTGGACAGCAGAGGCAAAGTAGCAGCAGAAAGCTGCGGGCCCGGGTAGTGGGCGCTGGCAGCAGTGGTGGCCTTCCCCAGCTGGGTGATTCCTGTTCCCATAAGAGTAAGGATAGCGACGTTCAAGGATTTCTGGGTGGTTTAAGCTGGATGGACTATGTACGGATGAAAGGAGCAGATTCATAAACACAATCTCGTTTTCTAAGAACTTTGTGAGAATTATCCTTTACTAAAATTATTTTATTATTACAAAATCAGTGTGTGTTTATTGTTTTAAAAAGACAGGTAAGAGGGAAAAGGTAGGTGAGAAATAGCAAAAGAAAGTGAAAAAAAAGTGAAAGGAACCTATCGCTCACCAAAGAAAGCACAGTTACCACTTCAGTACATACCTTTTCTGGATTTTGTTTTCCTTTTCCCGGATATGGGAGGCCTGAGTCTTGACTTTGTCACTGAATTGCTGTGAGATCTTGAACAAGTTCCTGTCAGCCCTGGATAGGCCTCAGTTCCCCCACCTGGGTGCAGATCCCCTTACCCTCACATTCTCTAACTCGTGCTGCTTTGGACATTTGAATCCAGGAGGTGCTACGGAAAGGCCAGAAGGGAGGCTTGGGGGAAGACAAGGAGACTGAGGTCTGGTCCTGCACTCCTGGGAACTTGCTAGAAATGCAGGTTCTCGGGCCTCACTCCAGACCTATCAACCCAGCACCTGCCTTTCAACAGGACCCTCAGGTAATCCATATGCTATGGGCAAAGAAGTAGAACTTTGGGGAAAAAAATGTTTTATGTTGTTAAGATCAGAGATGCCAGTATACCCTCCAGGAGCCTCTTGTTTCTGGCCAAGAATCCTAACCAGTGTCCAAACTGCCTGTGACTCTGGCTGCAGTAAAGAGAGAGAACTGGAGAGCAGGGGGACAGGGCTGGCTGGAGTGTTCACCTCTTCCCAAGAGGTACTTTCTGAGTCTTGGAATCCTAACCTTTAGAATGCATCTCATCTCATGATCCCAGCTGTATCATTGACTGTGACAATGACATTCAACTAGAGTATATCTGAAAGGATCTTGAAAGCTGGGGTGTTAGTTAGAGTCAGAGCAGAAACTCAGCTCCTTACTCCTAACTAAGGAACTTTGGAGACTTTGAATTCAATCTCTGTATCCTCCCTGAGGAGCAAATATGCCCAAGTATGGAATAAACTTGACTTCTGACAGTCCTAAGTTTGGGATAGTTGGGGAAAAAATAAAGCTTTCTGCTCAGGACACAATGGCCAGCAAGAAGAGGCTGTTAGTCTGGGCTGAGGGATCCTCCAGGGTCCTAGGAACCCTAAGGAGACACATACTTTTCTGGAGAACTTCTGTATTCTTCCTGTTCCTGAGAAGTGCTATCTCCTGGGTGGGTGTTGACATGACAACAGAGTTGGAAAAATAATGTCTTGATGAAAAGCAATTCTGACAGAACCATGTACCATGAAGGGTGGGGCAGGGACTCAGATTGGGGAAGCATGTTCCTAGGATCACAGAGCCATACACTGAGAGAACCAGGACTCTCATCTCAGTGCTCATATCAGTTCTCAGTAGGAATACATAGGAATGCCGTGAGTGTGTGCAGAATTGCTATAGAGCCAAAGAAGGGGCGTGTGACCTGCCCAAGATTTCACTGTAAATGTCCAAGCTAGAATAGAACCTATGCCCCACCACAGGAGACTGCACTTGATCATCATCTTTATGTGGAAGTAGAAGTAATCAAGTGGGGGGAGTGAATGTAGGGGTTAGAGGTTGAGGGTAGAGTGCAGTTCTGGGATGAGCTTCCCAGTCAGGGACTCCATTACCTGGATGGGCAATCTGAGCCCATGGTTAGTTCAATAATGGCTTGGAACTACCTAGAGAGAAAGTGGTATGACTAGTGCTTCTCAGGCCAAACTGATCAGTGAATAAAATTTAAAGTGGGGTGGACAGGCAGAGTGAAGGGAAGACAGGAAGCCTTTGATGAGTTTGGCTCCTGGTCTTGCTGTCCCTGCCCTCTCTCCGGGGCCTCCTCTCTGGCTGAGGCCAAGGCCAGACTTTACAGAGTGCCTGGAGTTGTCCCCACTGCTTGGCCTCAGGAGAGGAATACTCTCCACTCTCTGTGGAGTTCCCTGTGCCCCTGTGCCACCCTCCACCCCCTCTTCTGAGAGCAAAGGCTCAGATTTCCAGTTTAGGCCAGAAGGGTTAACCTGGCACAGAAGCCCATAGTCAGGAAGGCTGGGGATCAGCTCTCAGCCCCTCCCAGGATGAGAAAGGGATTGGGAAGCCAGAATCAGGATGAATCTCAGGCTGGGTGTAGAGTCCCAGCTTATCTCACTATCTGAGAAGGTAGAGAAGTGAGAATAAGCTTCTCTTGAGGGTGTTGGCAGAGCAGAGCCCCAGCTATGGTTTTTCAGGCATGGGAGGCTCTCAGCAACCATGCCATAAACTGACAGCCCCAGCCGCTGCCCTCAGTGGCCCCAGCCGGCCAGGGCCTCCCATAGGTGTCCCACCTCCATCCTGCCCCCACTGCCAGCCTCACCCTTTAGAAGGTGAACTCCAATCTCAAGGAGCAGGCTACCCGCTGTCTGTAGCAGAAAGCCTCACCTCTTCCCCTGGCACTCAGGATCCTCTGTGACGCTTATGCCAACCATGTTGCAACCTCATTCCCATAGCTGCCCTTCCTACCCACGTAGGCTGCAGCCAACAGGCCATTTGCTGTTCCCTAGACACACCATGTGTTGCTGTGGCCGTGAATTTGCTCTAACCATTCCCTTTCCAAGAATCGGCTAACCCCATGCTGCACCTCCAGCCTCCACAGCCACCACCCCACTCAGGAGCCCCCCACCTCTCCCTGATCACAGCACCAGCCTCCTAACCCAGCCCCCTGCTTCCTCCCTCCTTCCTGGGCAATATTCCCCACAGTAGCCAGCATCATCCAGCTCAAACATCAGCCAGACCATCGCTCTCGTGGAGACCCAGACCTCAGGACAGGTGGAGCAATTAGAAACATGGCATTTCCTCAATCATTCCTCTGAAGGGTTTCTTACTCTTTAATATGAAAAAAAAACATTTAATATTAGTGTTTTCAAAAAATTTCCCTCCCAGGTAACACTTCTCTTTACCTCAAATGTTTATCACAACCTCATACAACTATTCAAGGTAGGTTGGGATGGGGTCTGCCATCATTTTCCCTGGACAAGTGCTCATGAAGAAAGAACAGCAGCCTTTCTTGGGAATTGTGCACAGGGCATTTGATGGTAAAATGGGGGCGGCCAGAGGGACCACAATGAGGACACTATGCAGTGGGCAGCTCTGGAAAGGGATGAAACAACGTACCCTCCTTCTGGCATATTCACGAAGGCATGCAAGATGCTGCCAGTGGTCTACCCAGCCATCTTCTCCCCTTCTTCTTTGCTCACAAGATCCTGATTTTGTTCAGGTTTCAGTTGGTGATGTGTGTTAGAGGCAGTCTTACCCCTCGGGGGTCAAGCTTGACTTCCCTAAGGTAAACATGGTGATAATTCCACCACCCTTGTGAGTGAATGATTTAGAAACATGCACAGGATACTTTCCAGGCCAATGAGACATCTAGGATTACTGGGGACTTCTGGGAAATGTGTATTCTTAATTAAAAACAGACAAGGGGGCCAGGCATGGTGGCTCACACCTGTAATCTCAGCACTCTGGGAACCTGAGGCAGGTGGATTCCTTGAGCTCAGGAGTTAAAGACTAAGAAAGAGCAAGACCCCATTTCTACTAAAAATAGAAAAACCTAGCCAGGCATTGTGGTGGTGCCTATAATTCCAGCGACTTGGGAGGGTGAGGCAGGTGGATTGCTTGAGCTCAGGAGTTAAAGATTGAGAAAGAGTGAGACCCCATTTCTACTAAAAATAGAAAAAAACTAGCTGGCTGTTATGCAGGTGTCTGTAAGTCCAGCTACTTGGGAGGCTTAAGCCCAAGAGTTTGAACTATGACACCGTGGCACTCCACCCAAGGCAACAGAGTAAGACTCTGTCTCCTCTGTCTCAAAAAAAATAAAAAATAAAAATAAAAGAGGCAAGAGAAAAGAAACTGCCCTTTCCCAACTGTGGGTGTTGTTTGCGTGTGACAGCCTAGGAGTATGGCAACCACGTGGGGCACCAGCCTAGGAGAACACACTACCCTGCTGGGGATGCAGAGCAGAAAGGCAGGAAGGGCTTGGGGCCTGATGACATCACTAAGTGCTGAGAGAGTGACTCTGCAGCCACTCCTGGTCCCTGGAGGCCCTGCTGTCAGGGATAACACATGTCCTCCAAGAGGAAGATGCTTCTCCTTGGGCTCCCTGTGGCCAAATGTCTCCTGACTGATACAGAAAGTGACCCTTACAGGGCAGGGGGAGCCT
>NW_003852409.1:2588367-2600241 GCF_000181295.1 Otolemur garnettii
CCCTCAATCCAGGTGTAACAAGTCCTCAGCAAAATGAATTGGAAGTCTAGGGACTCCCCCCACCATGGAAATCAGGAGACCTGCATGCTTGTGTGGGCTGCAGCTCAAGAGTCCTTTCTCTTCCAGCTTCTGAGCAGGGTGGATGCTCCACACACCCCTGACTTATCTCCATAGGGCGTGCAAGGCCTGAAGATAATGGCTGTAAGTGCATAGATCTCATTGCTTCAGCTCCTACAAAGTAGGATGGTTAGTGCCAAAGCTGAAAGGGACTGGCTTTGGCTGAAAACAAATCCTACCATCACGGGACAGTGCCTCCTGTCGCCCCACCCAGAACCCTCCCAGCTTTAGCCAGCGTGGGTCTCATCGAGGCCAAAGCTGCAGAAGCAGGCCTGTAGTTTACAGAGCACCTGGGAGAGGCTGTGGGTAGCTGGGTAATTTCCAAATTAATTGTAGGAGAAACCTAACAAAACAATCTGCAGGCTAAGCATCCCAGGAGCTGACCGTGAGACTGACAGCCTGGAATCCAGGGAGTACAATGCTGCCGACCACAGGCGGGAGGGCCCTTCCTCCTTGGTGGAGGAGGGCTGATTTCCTTCCAACAGGGGCCCGTCTGGGCCTGCAGCTGGGCCAAGAGGAGAGCAAAACCCAAAACTGAAACAGCCTTTGCACCCAAATCCCAAACCACAATTAACATAAACAGCTTTCCTGAAACTCTACTGCAAGGTTAGCTAGCCCAGTAAATACGTGCTGCTGTACACCTTGTTTCTCAGCAAGGGGATTTCAAGCCTCATTTTGAAGAATTTTTCCAGAATTCATCCTCAGGAAACCAAGGCTGCTCCCATTGCCCCCTGCAGACTAGACACAGGTGTGAAATGAACCCGAAGCCTCTGCTATATTTTTGGTGAGAGTCAAATCTTAACCTTTGTTGGGCATTTTGCAGCTTTCAAAGAGGCTGCCTGCCTTCATGAGAAAAGCATTGGTTCAAGTCCCCACTCTGATGCCTGAGAAAGTCTCAGTTCCCACAAACCCCCCTAGAAAGTAGCAACTATGAACTGGGTAATAGTAGGAGCTGTCTGAAGCCAGACAGACAGTCTGGCTCCAAAGTTTCTCAGTAGTGACACTTCGTGTTATTGAGGCTCCCCAGTTTGCCAAGAGGTAGTAGGCTAAAAGGTAAAATACCCAGGGCCTCATCCCTGTGTAGCCACCATCTTCGTGTGTGACCTTGGGTGAATTCCTGGCCTTCAGTATTTGCATCTCTACAATGGGTAGATGTGTATGGCTGGGGGCAGTCAGATGGGCCTCCAATGTCCCCTAGAATAATATTTAGTGAGTCTGAGTCTCCCTTCCATGAATGTGAATATAAGGATGAAATGGCATATTTCTGTAAATTGCAGTGTGATCATTTATTATTTTCTAAACCCTTCTATGCATGTCATTATCTCATGAAATCCTCACAGAAACCCCAAAGTGAGTGAGATGGAGGAAGTTTTACTGCACTAGAGTTTACAGCATGGAGAACTGACGCCCAGAGGAGTCACCCAGCAGGTAGGGTAGAGCCCACCCTAGACTCATGACTCCAGGCTCTGCCACCATGCTGTCACTATTACACTGCATGAATTTTTGTAGATAGATAAACACCTACAGTACATTCATGATTTCCCCCACTGTGCTGGGCACTGTGCTTTGCCTGTGGTGGGTGTCCACAGCACTGCAGACCTAGCAAAGTCCTATGGAGGCTTGGTTACTTAGCCTGAGTCCAGGGAACTTAGGTCTGCATCCCCCCAGATATGGGCCTGATCTTACAGGTTCCTCAGACCTTGTGTTCCCATGGATAACCTGGGTCCCCAAGCCCTTGCCCTCTATTCACCACCTCCTATGTTCACCTTCCAGATGGGGCACTGATGGTTGCCCCTAACCTGCCCTGGGACCTAGGTCCTCATACCCTATGTATCATTCCCTACCAATTCTATACGGTCACACATGGAGCTTTTAACATGGCTCCCATCCCATGATCCCTGCCTCCTGGTAGTCACACCCCTTAATTCCTATCCCTTGAGTATGGATTGGACCTAGTAAAAAGGTATAGGATGTACCTTCTGTGATTAGGTCACAAAGACCATGACTTCCACTTTGCTAACACTCTCTCTTGCTTACTCTAATGAAGAAAGCTGCCATCTTGTAAGATGCAGTATGAAGAGGCTTGTATGGTGAGGAGACATGGGACTTGTGAGGAATGGAGGCTTAGTCCGACAATCTGCCTGCCCATACAAGAGATCGGGGAAGCGGATCCTTCCCAGTAGCAGCCTGAAATGACTCTAGGCTTGTAAGAGACCCTGAAACTAAGGACCTGGTTAAGCTGTGCCACAGAAATAGTAGACAAGAAATGCTGTTTTAAGCCATTAAGGTTTGGGGATAATTTGTTATGCAGCAGTAGATAACTGTCCCACAGGGGACTCTCTGGCACCAGTCTATGGCCAGGCTTCCCCAGCACATGCACACACGTGCGCACGCACACAAACACACACACACACACACACACACACACAGAAGGATGGCCTCTTTCCTTTGGGATGGAAGATTGAAGTCCTTCTACCAGCTCAGCAGAAAAGTGTTGAGGGGACCCTGAAGCCTGGGAACCCCACGCTTGTGCAGAGGGAACAAAGAGATTGAGAAACCCACTGGATATGACAGAGGGAGGAAAGGAGGCAGGGTCAGGGAAATCAACCCCAGTGAGCCCATACCTATGCTTAGGACCCCTGTTACACAGCCACGGGAAAATGAGTATTTCACTACTTCTGTGGAGAGGATCCCAGTTTCATAATATCCAAATCCATCTCACAGCCTTTTTCAAAATGCCTATGTGCAGTGTCAATAAAAGCAGATTCAATTCACTTTCTTTTGGCCTTTAACTCTAACATTAAGATTAGAATTAACTGCTCCCAAAAGGAAGTGAGTAACACACATTACAACCTTAAGCAAGAGGCTTACCTTTTAGACCTCAGCCAACCCCAATCTGGGCTGAGGTTTGCTTCGAATTACCCTCATGACTTGGGCTCCAATCTGTGTCCGGACGCAGTTGAGAGAGTGGCATTATTTCCTAACATTCCCTTCTCCTGCACGTTGAGAAGAAACACTACAAAGGGAATCTTGAAGCTACCTAACCTTATAATAAGATCTTTCTGACTATACTACAGAAAAATCAGATAGGATATGCCATGTTTTAAAGTAAGGCTGTGAGTTCAGAAAACAAACACCACGTGAGCCAGCAAGGGATAGGTAACAGCATGTGTGAAAAAGGCTTAGCCAATGCTAAGCTCCCTGTGAGTCAGGGGTGTCATGAGGCTGCCATAATAATACATTTTGTTTGAGGCAGCATTAAAAGAAGTAGAGTGCCCAGAGTAAGGAGGTGCTGGCCCTGCCAACTTTGCCCTGCTCAGTGTCTGCTTTGTCCCTGACAATGTCCCATACTTTCGGTGGTCATTGATTAAATGGAATACATCACAAGAAAACAAGGAGGATGGGGCAAGGGCTGCAGCCTGTGTCCCAAGAGGAGCACTTGGGCAAATTAGGCTCCTGTTACCTAAAGAAAGCAGACTGGGGCACACCCCTTTCTTCAAGATCCTGAGGAATTTCTAGGGTAGAGAAGTTGGGAGGGGGATCATAGATAGGGATCAATGCTACATAGCATCAGATTTCAGTTAATAAAAGGAAGAAGTTTGAAATAGCTGGAGGTAGCCAAGAGTCAGGCTGGCTGTCTCAAGCAGTTGTACTCTTCCCATTCTAGAGGGGTGTCTAGACAGAGTTGAGAAAGGAGTCAGTGGGGATGTTGTAAGACAATCCATTCTCTGGGGAAGGGTTGGGTCCAAATGACTTTTGAGGCCACTTCCAGCCCTGAGTCCTTGGGATATCAGCTACGCACTGAGGATTCACCCACATACACATTTCTTGATTGTACATTCCATCTTATAAGGCATTCAAGAGCCATCCCAAGGAGGACTAGGCAGTGTAGCCCTTCACACAACATGATCAATCAGGGTTCTTTGGTTGCAAGCAACAAAATATGACTTTGAGTAATCCATCAGTAACAGGAATATATTCAGAGGTATGAGACAGTTCATAGAACTAAAGGGAACTCTCAAGAATGAGGCCTTGAAAAGGACAAAATTCAGTACAGTAGGTAAGACTTAGCCCCCAGGAGCTAGTGGGTGAGTTATTCTGAGTATTACTGTCCAAGTGAGTCAGATGGCTAGTTACTGAGGCACTGAGCTCACAATTCAGCTCACAGGGACACTTTATATATCTTTCCAATATCACATACCCCGCCTTTAGCCATTAGCCCACAGGGCGCATTGACCAACAGACAGTCTAAGGGAAGTCCAGGGAAGGAGGGAGTCTTCCACAAAGCAAAATCATGAAGATGTTATTAAAAGAAAAGGATGCTATGCTAGTGTAATAAAAGATATGTGCCCTGTTTTTGCCAAGATAAGTCAACAGAGGCTTGTCAAGGGGACTGTTAAATCTTTTCCTCCAATATTTTCCATTGTGGTGACTGATAATTTTCCAGACCCTACAAAAGGCACACAAAGTGTATCCAAGTCAAGTGCTTGGGTAACATCAGCACTTTGAAATGCAAGGACAATCATCTTGATGGATAAAGTACTGTGACATCTCTTGCCATCAGCAAAGAGGGCCAAAAACACTTGAGGAATTTTCCAGGGAATACTAAGTGATGTGGCTCATGCCTATAATCCAAGAATTTTGGGAGGCCAAGGCAGAAGATCACTTGAGGCCAGAAGTTTCAGACTGGCCTGGGCAACATAGTGAGACCCTGTCTCTACCAAAATAAGAAACAATTAGCTGGGGATGGTGGCCTGCACCTGTAGTCCTAGCTACTCAGGAAGCCGAGGTAGGAAGATATCCCCAGGTGCTGGAGGCTGCTGTGAGCTATGATCATGCCACTGTACTTTAACTCTAGCCTGGGTGACAGAGCAAGACCCTAGTTTCAAAAACAATTTTTTTTCCAGGAAAACAACTAAAGCATCTGGATAAAAAAATTTCTTAAAGTGCATTTCTAAGTAGGCAAGAAAGCTTTTAGAAATCCACAGAGAGCCAAAATGAAATAAATTCTTAGAGATGAGCAAACACTAACTGGCCTGAGGGTATCTGCCAAACCCAGAGGCTCAGTGCTGTTTTGTAGGCTTTGTGGGGTTCAGCATAAAAGAAATAATTATCTAGGGTCAATTCAAGGTAGAGAATGTACAAAGAATATATAAGATTTGGGATTCCCAAAGGTATACATACTCAGAGTAGGAGTGAATGAAAAAAGGCCCTTTCATTTTTGCCCCATATATCCCAGACTTGGAGCTGAAGAAGTTGGTAACTCAACAACACAGAGACCAAAAAGCCACCAAAAGCCTATTCTCCCTGGATAAATAAGCAGGAAATGGGAAGCTTAGCAAGACCAAAAAACTTTTAGACAATAATTGTCTACTGCAGGAAACACCACAGAAAAACTGTGACACCCCCCCCTACACCCACGCTATAAAGGCCAAGTGAGGAGCCCAGACCCTACTGCATGCTGTTGCGATAGGCTGAATGATGGTCCCCAAAGATAAGCAGACCTTAATCTTTGGAACCTCTGAATGTTACCTTACAACAAATTTTTCAGGGATTTGCAGATGTGACTGAGAATCTTGAGATGGAAAGACCATCCTAGATTATTGGGATATACCTAAATGTAATCACAAATGCCTTTAGAAGAGGGAAGCAGAGAGAGATGTAATGCTAAAAAAATATATAAATAAATAAGAGATGTGACGGCAGAAACAAGAGATTGGAGTGATGTGGCCATGAACAAAGGAAAACTGGCAGCCTCTAGAAGTTGGAAGAGATAAGGAACAGACTCTCCCCCTGGAGCCTCCAAAGGAATCAGCCTTGCCAACACCTTGATTCTAACCCAGTGAAACTGACTTTGTACTTCCTTTCTTATTTTTATTTTTATTTTTTTGCCCAGACTTAACTTGTCACTATAATTTTGTACCTCCAGAACCATAGGAGAATAAGTATGTGTTGTTTTAAGTCATGAAGTTTTATAGTAATTTGGTTTAGAAGCTATAAGAAACTAATATAAGTGTTTACAAGAAACTTCAAATGCAGGCAAATTCAAAGTAAAAAGATCAAAAATATATACCATGCAGACATTACTCAAAAGAAAACAGGAGGATTAAAAATGTCAGGTAATTGGACTTCAAAGCAAAGAAAATTACTAGAAATAGAGAGGCACAGTATAATGATAAAAGGGTAAACTCATCAAGAACACATACCATGTCTAAATGTGTATGCACCAAAAAACAGAGCTATGTGAAGCAAAAGTTGAAAGAAGAGAGAGACAAATTTACAATTATAATTGGAGACATCAACATTAATCTCTTCACAATGGATAGAACTAGTCAGAAAATCAGCAAGGATATACAAGAACTCAACCATACATGTACCAACAATGGGAGCTAGTCACCATGTATAGAACTCACCACCCAACCACAGAGTACACATGCTTTACAAATGCCTATGGAATATCACCAAGATAGACCAGATCTTGGACCACTAAAAACAGAATCTCAACAAATGTAAGAGACTTGAAATCCTTCAGAGTGAGTTCTCCAAAGTTCTCTGAGAAAGATGACAGGAAAATCTCCAAACACCACACCACACATTTCTAAATAATTCATGAGTCAAAGGGAAAGTCAGAAAGGATAAAGAATGAATAGAAATGAAAAAAAAAAACCCAGCATATCAAAATTTATGGAATACACCTAAAGCAGCATGGAGAGGGAAATTTGAAGCACTAAGAGCATACATCAGGGTGGTGCCCACAGCTCAGTAGGTAGAACGCCCGCCACATACACTGAAGCAGGGGGGTTCGAACCCAGCCCAGGCCTGCTAAAACAGCAATGATAACCGCAACAAAAAAATAGCCAGGCATTGTGGTGGGTGCCTGTAGTCCCAGCTACTCAGGTGGCTGAGGCAAGAGAATCGCTTAAGCCCCAGAGTTCAAGGTTGCTGTGAGCTGTGACACACAGCACTCTACCAAAGGCAACATAGTGAGACTCTGTCTCAAAAATAAATAAATATGGGTGGCACCTGTGGCTCAAGGGAGTAGGGCACTGGCCCCATATACCAGAGGTGGCAGGTTCAAACCCAGCCCTGCCCCAAAACTGCAAAAAATAAATAAAAGAACAAACAAACAAATAAAACTAAAACAATAAAAACATACATTAGTAAAGAGGAAAAGTGTCAAATCAATAACCTAAACTCCCACCTTGTCTTAGTCCATTTTGTGGTGTTACAACAGAATATCTGAGACTGGGTAATTTACAATGAACAGAACTGGCTCACATTTCTAGAGGCTTGGGAGTCTGAGACCAAGGGGCCAGCATCAGTGAAGGTATTCCTGCTGTGCCACCCTATGGTGGAAGGGCTAAGAGAGGATGACAGAGAGCAGGAAGGGGCTGAACTCATCCTTTTATAAGGAACCCATTCCTGAGATAATTAATCTATTGATAAGGGCAGTGCCTCCATGAATCAAACACTCCCCATTAAGCCCCACCTCCTAAAAGAGATCAAGTTTTCAATACATAAACTTTGTGGGACACATTCAAAGCATAACACATAACACTTCCCAAAAAGGCATAAAAAGAACAACAACAAAATAAGCAAATGGAAGGAAATAATAAAGATAACAGAAATCAATGAAATTGAAATCAAGAAAAAAATACAGAAAAATCAAGGAAACAGAGTTGGTTCTTGGAAAAGTTGAATAAATTGACAAACCTCGAGCAAAACCAATCAAGAGAAAAAGAGAGGAGGCACAGATTACCAAAACCAGGAAATATCACTACAGATCCTGCATACACCAAAAGATTCTACAAACAACTCAGAACGTAAATTTGACAACTTAGATGGAATTAACCAATTCCTAAAAAAAAAAAAAAAAAGCATACGAGCACAACTCAGTCAATATGAAGTAGATCATTTGAATTGCCTTAAAACTATGAAGGAAATAGAATTTTTAATTAAAAAAGATATTTCTAGGTCCGCATGGTTTCATTGGAGAATTTTTGAAGAATTAATACCAATTACAGAATCTCTTCAAAAAAAATAAGAGAGGAAGGAATATTTTCCATTTCATTTAATGAAGCCAGTATTACCCTTATATCAAAACCAGAGAAACATAAAAAATCACTATAGACCAGGGCGGTGCCTGTGGCTCAAAGGAGCAGGGCGCCAGGTGGTGGGTTCAAACCCAGCTCTGGCCAAGAACCGCAAAAAAAAAACAAAGAAAAAAAAAAAACTACAGACCAGAATTCTCCATAAATATAGATGGAAAAGGCTTTAACAACGTATTAGCAAAGAGAATTCAGCAATACTTGGCAAGAAATATACACCATACACCATGACCAGAGTTTGCTTCAGAGAGGTAAGACATGCTGAACATCAGTCATGCAGAAAAATAATTTTTACAAAATTAACAACTGTCCTTGAGAAAAACCTTCAGAAGACTGGGAACTCAAGAGAATTTCCTCATCTTGATAAAGAATATCGACCAAAAACCTATAGCTAACATTGTACTTAATGATGAAAGGCTGAATGTTTTCTCTTAAGATCAAGATCAAGGCAAGGATGTCTACCTTCACCACCTATTCAACATTGTGCTGGATGATCTAGCCAGTGCAAAAAAAAGCTAAAAAAGGAACTAAGTCATAGAGATAGGAAAGGAAGACATAAAGCTGTTTCTATGATATGATTTTCTACATAGAAAATTCCAGGGACTCGACCAGAAAAAAAAAACTCCTAAGAACTAATAAGGAGTCCAGCAAGGTCATAGAATACATGATAAACATACAAAAATAAATTACATTTCTATATATTAGCAATAAACATATACATCAAAATTAAAAATATAATACCATTTATAATTACTCAAACCCTTAGGTATAAAGCTAACAAAACATATACAGGATGTGTATGATGAAAACTATGACATGATGAAGAAAGAAATCAAAGGAAATCTAAATATATAGAAAGATATGTCATTTGCATGATGGAAGACTCAACACCTAAAGGTATCAGTTCTCCCAAAATTGATTTACAGGTTTAACACAATTTCTACCAAAATCCCAGCAAGACCTTTGGTCAATATAGACAAGATAATTATAAAATTTATGTAAAGGCAATGGGAATGGAATAATTAAAGCAATGTTGAAACAAGAATGAAAAGGAATCATTTACCTGACTTCAAGAATTGTTTTAGAGCTACAGTAACCAAGACTATGTGGTATTAGACAAAAATATGGGTCACTGAAACAGACTAGAGAACCCCAAATCAACCCACATAAATACATGGTGTCCCAAAAGTTGTCCCTAAAGTTGCCATACATAGGGAAAATAGGAAACATTCATTATAAAATTTTACAAAAAGATGGCTGAATATTTTTTAAATACAGGTACATTTAGCTACAATTTCCTATTTTCCCCCATGTATGGCCACTTTAGGGACAACTTTTGGGACATCCTGTATACTCAACTGAGTTTTCATTTTTGAAGATGCCAAATCATTTCAATAGAGGAAAGGTAGCATTTTCAACAAGTCTTGCTTCACAATTGAATAACAATAGGCAAAAAAAAAAATACCCCAACAAACAAAAGCCCTTGACCTAAGTCTCACACTTTATACAAAAATTAACATAAAATGGGTCATGTGTTGAAATGTAAAATGTAGGCTCCGTGCCTGTAGCTCAAGCGGCTAAGGCATCAGCCACATACACCAGAGCTGGTGGGTTCGAATCCAGCCTGGACCTGCCAAACATCAATGACAACTACAACCAAAAAAATAGCTGAGCGTTGTGATGGACACCTGTGGTCCCAGCTACTTGGGAGGCTGAGGCAAGAGAATTGCTTAAGCCCCGGGTTGGAGGTTGCTGTGAGCTGTGATGCCATGGCACTCTACCCAGGGTGACAGCTTGAGGCTGTCA
This sequence comes from Otolemur garnettii, assembly GCF_000181295.1. Taxonomy (NCBI): domain Eukaryota; kingdom Metazoa; phylum Chordata; class Mammalia; order Primates; family Galagidae; genus Otolemur; species Otolemur garnettii. Next base: position 2,598,399 of record NW_003852409.1, read on the forward strand.
AAAAAGAAAAGAAAAGAAGAGAAAAAGGCAAACTACAGAATAAGAGAAAATTTTTGCAAGCCACATATTTGACAAAATCTTCACATCTAGAATATATACACACCTCTCAAAACTCAGCGGTAGGAAAACAAACAATCCAAGTAGAAAATGGGCAAAAAATATGAAGAGATATTTCACCAGAGAGGATATAGCAATGGAAAGTAAGCACATGCAATGATGTTCAACATCATTAAGCTTTAGGGAGATGCAAATTAAAACTACAATGAGAGATCACTAACGTAATCAGAATGACTAACATAAAATATAGTGACACCATCAAATGCTGGCAAGGAATCAGACAAACTGGATCACTCATACATTGCTGGTGGGACTGTAAAATGGTACAACTAATCTGGTAAACAGGTTGGCAGTTTCTTTTTCTCTTCTTTTTTTTTTTCTCTCCCTGGTCGGGAGTTTCTTAAAAAGCTAACCATGTGGCTCGGCACCTGGACAGTGGTTATGATGCCAGCCACATGCACCAAGGCTGGCAGGTTCAAACCCAGACCGGGCCAGCTAAACAACAATGACAACTACAAGAAAATAGCCAGGGTTGTGGCAGGCACGTATAGTCCCAGCAACTTGGGAGGCTGAGGCAAGAGAATCACTTAAGCCCAACAGTTTGAGGTTACTCTGACCTGTGATGCCACAGCACTCTACTGAGGGCAACATAATAAGACTCTGTCTCAAAAAAAAAAAAGCTAAACATGCAACAACCATACTACTCACGAATTTTACACATGGGTATTTATCCCAGTGAATGAAGGCTTATAGTCACAGTAAAACATGCATATGAATAGCAGCTGTATTTATATAGTAATAGAAAAAAAAGACTGTGATGTTCTTCAACTGGTAAATGATAAAATTGTGGTACATCCATGCCATGGAATACTACTCCACAATGAAAAGGAATGAATTATTGATATGCACAACAATTGTCTATACTCTCCAGAGAATTATGCTGGACAAAAAAATCCAGAATGACTAACGTAAAAAATAGTCATTCTGATAGTTTATTCCTTGTTTGTATTGAGAGGATGGATCACAATACAGAGAACAGCAGCCTGGTCACAGCAGCATGGTGTGGCTAGTTTCCAGGGGAACATGGAGGACAGGAAAGGTGGGATCAGGTTCAAGTTTCCACTCTCATTATGACCTTGGACCTCTCACTGTTCCCTCTGGGGCAGGGCAGGGCTGCAGGGCTCCAGGAGCCCCTGGGTCTCTAACCTCCTTTCTACACTGCTCTGACCACTGACAGGCAGAGCGATGGATGCAGGGGTGGTCTCTGTGCCTGACCAGGGGTCTCCCATGCCAGCCTCAGCAGAGTGGGAATCCCTCAGCCAGTGTCTGCCAGAGACCAACTTCAGGACAGGAGTTTGAGTCCAGGTGAGCTGGGCTACAGATTGAAGTCTTGGAACCAGGGAAGGTCAGAGGGAAGGGTTCCAGAGCTTATGAGGTTATTGCTGAGAAGATATGAAAGCGGAGTGTTCCCCAGGGACAGAGGATTAGCCCTGGGCCCGGAATTCTGGGTGCTCTGCAAAGAGTCAGGGCAGATGGGGACTCCCCAGAGGAAGGTCCTGGGAGGCAAATGAATGCGGCAACACTGGGCTCGCTTACTCCTTGCTTTTTATCCCCAATTGCTACAAGACCGTCAGAACAGATGGGGTCAAATGGTAGTGAGCTCCTTGTAAAAGAAGTGAAAAAATCTGTGAAGAGGCTCGGCGCCTATAGCTCAACCGGCTAAGGCGCCAGCCACGTACACCTAAGGTGGCGGGTTCAAATCCCCAGCCCGGACCCGCCAAACAAC
>NW_003852409.1:2600440-2610665 GCF_000181295.1 Otolemur garnettii
GAAGAACGATAGTGAAAATGATGTAAACCTTCCCAGGTCCCAGGACCACTGGAGACTCCTGCCCATGCTCTCACCCTATACTCAACCATAAATCTGGACTAGGATCTGACTTATGGACTCAATCATAAATCTCCAATAGGCGACATGCTGTATAATTCCATTTGTATAACATTCATAAAATGAAAACATTACAGAAAAGAAGAACAACTTAGTGATTGCCATGGGTTGAGGAAGGGGTGGAGGTGGGAGGAAAGTAGGTTTGAATATGGAAGTGCAATATGAGGTATCCTTGTGATAATTAAAATGTTCTGATCTTGACTCTATAAATGTCACTGTCCTGGTTGTGCTATTATACTCCTGTTTTAGAAGATATTACCATTAGGAAAAACTAGGAATAGGGCACACAGAATCTCTCTGTATTACTTCTTACAAGTACATGTGAATCTTGAAAATAAATGCTGAACTTAAAAGAGAAAGTGACTGATGAATACATGCCTTAAGAGCATTAAAAGTGCTGAATAGATGGAACTGAATGATATCTTTCTGCATAGAGATTCATACCTCTAGGAGTGATATTAGAAATATTCTCTGACTAGTTCAGTTGCAAGCACCAACCGATCAGAGCGGACCTTCTGCACTCCACCAATCAGAACTGGTGTTACACTGGCTGTAAACAGCAGGAACTGCTATGCGGTACATGAGCAGCTCACTGAACATCAGTCTTCCATATACTGTCATGGCATAATTACAAAGAAATGTTTGGGAATGATTAGCACAAAATCCTGGCTGGCGGTTATGTCAGACAAGGAGGAATTAGGAAGCAACAAAGAGGAACCCAAGGGGGAGGGTCTATGGTGATGTTTGGGTCACTAAAAGTTCAACAATACTCAGATAATGATGACAATGGAGGTGGTGGTTGTGATGATGAGGTACAGGAAGGCCATAAAGTTCATGTGCAATTTAAAATTTATGGCCGCCCCATAGGTTGTATCTATTCTGTCCCTCACAAAGATGTTTCAACAAAAACTTTGTTTTGTGAAAACTAGACATCTTACTAGCTGAAGATCAGAGAGGTTTGACCTCAGTGCCTATGTAATCAGGTCTCGCACTCGGCCTCCTGTGCTCTTTCCTCTACACTTGATTCCATGCCAGAACATCCTCTTGAGCTTGATGGCTTGTCAAATGATACAGGTGAGAGTTGCAGAACTCTCCTGCACTACTAGGGTACCAAACTTCAGGGCTAGAGGGTGGGGAACCTGCTCTTCCTTCTCCTGTATCAAAGGAGACAAGAAAAGCTTCATCTTTCTCTGCTGCACCCCTTTTAATAAAAGGATTTGTTCTGTAAAACGTGGATTTAGTCCGAAGGCTGCACTTAAGGACCTAGAATACCACATGTGGCCTTAAGGCCACAAAGTCTGCCCCCCGCCAACAAGTTATTCAGGGAGTTTAAAAAGTTGAAAGTTCTGGCTCAGCCTGTGGCTCAAGTGGCTAAGGCGCCAGCCACATACACCTGAGCTGGCGGGTTCAAATCCAGCCCGGGCCCACCAAACAACATAACGGCTGCAACCAAAAAATAGCTGGGCATTGTGGTGGGCACTGTAGTCCCAACTACTTGGGAAGCGGTGGCAGGAGAATTGCTTGAGCCCAAGCATTGGAGGTTGCTGTGAGCTGTGATACCATGGTACTCTACCCAGGGTGACAGTTTGAGGCTCTGTCTCCAAAAAAAAAAAAAAAAGATTAAAAGTTCTGACTCCAAACCGTAACTCTTTTTGTTGTTTTTGTTTCTTAATTGTTATATATATGTACTAGCTATATGTCTTTATAGGGTACATGTGATACATTGATACAGGCATATAATGCGAACTAATCAAAACAGGGTACTTGAGGTATCCATGCACCTCATGGGCATTTATCATTTCTTTGTGTTAGGGACATTCCTATTGCATTCTTTTAATTATTTTAGGCTGAGCACAGTGGCTCATGCCTATAATTCCAGCACTCTAGGAGCCCGAGGCAGGTGGATCACTTGAGCTCAGGAATTTGAGACCAGCCTGAGCTAGAGCACAACACTATCTCTACTAAAAATAGAAAAACTAGCCGGGTGTTGTGATGAGTGTCTCTAGTCCCATCTACTGGGGAGGCTGAGGCAAGAGGATTGCTCAAGCCCACAAGTTTGAGGTTGCTGAGAGCTATGATGCCATGGCACTCTACCCAGGGCAACAGAGTAAGAGTCCGTCTCAAAAAAAATTATTTAAAAGTATACCATAACTTCCTGATAATAGTCACTTTCTTGGGCTATCAAATATTGTTCAGCCTATCAAGTTTTGCACCCAGTAACCAACACCCACTTTATCTCCCACCCTGCCCATTACCCTTCCCAGCCTCTTGCAACCATCGTTCTATTCTCTGTCTCCATGGGATCGATCATTTTTTTGCCTGCTTGAGACTGAGTCTTGCTCTGTTTCCTGGGCTAGAGTGCCACAGCCTCTGCCATAGCCCAGACTTCTGGGCTCAAGCAATCCTCCTGCCTCAGCCTCCCAGTAGCTGGGGCTACAGGCACATACCACCCTGTGACGCTCAGACTGGTCTCAAAGTCCTGACCTCAAGGGATTCTCCTACTTCCATCTTCCAGAATACTAGAATTACAGGTATGAGCCACCATACCTGCCCAAGATTAATTGTTTTTAATACTTAGCTCCACATATGAGTGAGAACATGAGAGATTTGTCTCTCTATGCTTGGCTTACTTCAGTTAGCATAATGTTCTCCAGTTCCATCCGTGTTGTTGCAAAGGGATTTCATTAGTTTTATGGCTATACACTATTCCATTGTGTATATGTAGCACAAGTTTTTTATCTGTCATCCACTGATGGACACTTAGCTTGATTCCAAATCTTGGCTATTGTGAATAGTGTTGCAATAAACACGGGAGTGCAGGTACCTTTTTGATATACTGATTCTCTTCCTTTGCTGATTTCCTCTCAATCAAGGGGATTGCTGGGTCATATGTGGTTCTATTTTTAGGTCATTGAGGAACCTCCATATTGTTCTTCATAGTTGTTGCACTAAATTACATTTCTACCAACAGTGTACAGGTGTTCCTCTTTCTCCACGTCCTTACTAGTTCTCACCAACATTGTAGTTTTGATTTGCATTTCTCTAAAGTCTAATGTTGAGCACTTTTCCATATATCTGTTGGCCATTTGTATGTCTTCTTTTGAGATATGGGTATTCAGACCTTTTGCCCATTTTTGAGTAGGAGTAGTTGTTTTTTTTCCTATTGAGTTGTTAAAGCTCCTTATATGTTCTATTTTCCTTGTCAGATGCATAGTTTGCAAATATTTTCTCCCATTCTGTGGGTTGTCTCTTCCCTTCTTCTGAAGGTGCTTGTTTGCATGGATAGTTGTTGAATTTGGTGTTCGAGTGGACAGGCAATAGCTGGAGGTTTCTATTCAGACGTCTTGCTCCTCCATCTATCAATTACTTCTAATAATTCTTTATAATAATTGTTGTTACCAGCCCAAAATGTACTCTTTACAAAGTGCGATCACAACCATTATTCCAGGCTCACCCAGTCAGTCCTTGCCTAGCCAGAATTCACAGCTGGAATTTGTGTCAAATCAATTTCAGCTTTGGTGATTGTTCAGGAGTGCTCTGGGGTGCCTCCTTCCCTATGTGGCCATGGGACAGTCCTATCTGTAGCCCATGTACATCCCACCATCCACAAGGCCTTTGCAGAAGAGCCCCAGAAGAAATGGCCCTTTCCTTAACCCATGATGGCACTGCCCCAGTGTTTGTCTTCCCTGTAAGTTTGGAGCCCCTAGGAGGTTCATCTCCCTATCACTCGGTCCTCAGAAACCCATTAGACCAGAGTTTTCTCAATTAGCACTATTGAGATTTGGGGCCAGATAATTCTCTTTTCTAGGAGACTATCCTATGCCTTGGAGGAACACTTGGCAGCATCTATCAACTCTACTAAGTGCTAATATCCAACCCCTCCAGCTGTGACACAGAAAGTGTGTCCTGACATTGCCAAATGTCCACCACGGGTTAAAATCACTGCTCACTGAGAACCACTGCTCTAGGTTATCAGCACCTTGAGAGTGAGTAGTGCCTTACTCACCTTGAATCCCTACTGCCTAATGGGGGGCTGGCATATAAGAGTTTCCTAGTGTATAAAAGTCAACTTACCGGCAGCACCTGTAGCTCAGTGGATAGGGCACTGGCCCTGGCCAGCTAAAACAGCAGTGACAACTACAACAAAAAAGCCGGAAATTGTCGTGGGCGCCTGTACTCATGAGGCTGAGGCAAGAGAATCACTAAAGCCCAAGAGTTGGAAGTTGCTGTGAGCTGTGATGCCACAGCACTCTACCAAGGGCGACAAAAATGAAACTCTGTCTCAAAAAATAAAAAAGAAAGTCAACTTATCAAGCATCAACTATGTTGAATATATCAGCACTGGTATACTCTGATCTATATCAGGGTTGACCACTGTCAGTCATTCATAGTTTTTCCCATATTTGCAGGTGATACCGATACTAGTATTAACTTGGTATTTTTCTTTGTCTTTACATTGACTCACATTGTCTCAAGTCAGCCATTCTACATCATACTGCGGGTACCTGACACGGAGTAGGTACTTCGTAAATATTTGTTGATTGTGATTGAATTTCCCTTTCCAGTTCTCAGTATCAACATCATGGAAATAAACCAATTACCTAGTTGGTTTAGTAGACCTGGGTATCTAGTTAACTTCCTTTTTTTTTAAAGACAGAGTTTCACTTTGTTGCCCTTGGTGCTATGGCATCATAGCTCACAGCAACCTCAAATGTTTGGGATCAAGCAATCCTCTTGCTTCACCCTCCCAAGTAGCTAGGCCTACAGGCACCCACCATAATGCCCAGCTAGTTTTTCTATTTTTAGTAGAGATGGGGTCTTGCTCTTGCTCAGGCTGGTCTTGAACTGATAAGTTCAATCTATCCACCTACCTCAGGCTCCCAGAGTGCTAGGATTACAGGCGTGAGCCACTGTCCCCGGCCTACTTAACTTCTATAGCAAATAAACCCTAGTATTTCAAACTTTTGACACACTAGGATTTTATTTCCCATTCACAGTCTGTCCATCTGGAGTACTAGTGGTCACTGGTGACTTTGCCCTAGGTGACAGTTCAGAGACCTCAGGTTCCTGCCATCTCAGGGCTCCACTAGGCCCTTGGTTCCCATCTCGCTATAAATATAGACAGCAAAGGGGAAAGAGAACATGAAGAAAGCGCTCCTCTCCTTCAGGATCAGGCCTAGACGTGACACACGGTGCTTATGCTCCCCTTGCATTGCCAAGACCCTCTCCAAGGCTCAGTGCCAGGGCCCCAGGAGACGGAGGTGATAGCCAAGCAGCTACTCCCCAGTGATGACTCAGTGTTGTCACCAGATGCACGTAGTGCACGCATCATGGTGGGCAACTGGCTGGCCCTGCCTCAGGTCACGTAGGGTACTGCCAGCTCACATCTCAGGTGTCTGCTTTCACCCCAGAATGTCCCCTCCAGAGCACCCTACTTCCAGGCCAGCTAAACCACCCAAACGATTTCAATTACACCAAATGACACACCTCCAATGTAGTCAAGAGGGGGCAGTTGAGGAAAGCCCTGTCTATAATGGGTTCTCAAATTGGCATGTCCACCCCAGCCCTCCCCACACCCCCTTTGCCATTAGACAAATGATGAAACCAAGACAAGAAAAAGGACCTACTGGGGATTACCCAGCAAGTCAGGAGCGGTTCAGGGCTCTGGCTGCCTGCACAAGGCTGCCAGCAGCGGGACCTGTCCGCCCACCTTTCGTGGAAACAGCCCAGGGAATTAGTCCTGATGCTGACGCCTGGCACTGGAGTTCCTGACACCTCTTCTTGGATCTATTTGAGGCCCTTTCAAAAGGAGCATTTCAAATAGGAGCCATCAACACTTATAGAGGGTGGGTCTTAATCCATAAAGGATCATTAGCTTCACCCAAGTGCTGAGCCATCCATCAGCACCGCCTGTACTTCCACCAATTATCTATCTGCTAATTATCTGGGATTAAGAATAGACACAGAGCGACATGGTCATTAACCACATATTTGCACAGCTTATTCATGTTCGTGGGGCTGCTCTGTCTCACGGAGTCTAATTGGACACGCCCACAATGCTGCACAACACATTTACATTTACCTGGCCCTCAGCAGCCAATAAAAGACTGCAAGATGTGTTTACTTCCAAAAGGACTTGGCCCTTGGCAAGAGCTCATTTGCAGGCAAGCTGGGTGTCTTGGCTTTCTGGCAATACGGACTACGGCTTAACCCAGAGCACAGTTCAATCATTTGTCAAACATTCCTTGGTTCAAGTGCTGTACCAGGCACACTAACAGCCCCAGAAGGTTCTACAAAGATGAATGAGACACCATTCCTACCACTTGTTCCCCACACTGGAGGTGTATCTGGGAACATAGGCAAGCAGAAAGCGCTCAGAGCCGGACAGAGGGAAAGCGCCATACCCTGGGAACACAACACCCGGAGAGATTTGTGTTGTCTAAGTTACAGTGGCTCTCAGTCTTTCTAATACTGTGACCTACAGTTCACAAGGAGAATAATTTTATGGTTAGGGGTCACCACAACATGAGGAACTGTATTAAAGGGTCACAGTATTAGGAAGGTTGAGAACCACTGGAAGAAATCAGGAGAGGCCTCCCAGAGGAGGTGGCATCTTCAAACAGCCAGATGGAGAGTGGAATTCCAGGCTGAAAGGACAACACAAAGACCTGTGAGAAGAAGGGGAAGTGGCCTGATGGGAGGCACACAGGCCCCAGGCACGAAGGGGTGGCCTGGTACATGGGGCTGCCCTAAGCAGAACTTCCAGTGTTCTCCTAGCGCCTGAAACTTTTTCCTCTGGCTATGAGGAACCACGGAAGGTCCGGGAAGTGATCTTACTTAGGTGTGTATATGTGAGTAGGTGTGCTTTAGTAAACTTGTAATTGAAATATACACACAGAAAAGTGTAAAACTCTTCAGAAAATGATGACACCTATGTAAATAGCACCCAGGTTTTCTTTAAAATTATTACTTAGACTCCAGAGATCCACTTTGGCCCGCTTTCAGGATCTACCTACACACCAGAGAAATGACTATCCTAATACCATAAATAAATTTTCCCTAATTTCTTTTTTTTTTTTTTCTTTGAGACAGAGACTCACTCTGTTGTCCTAGCCTAAAGTGCCATGGCCTCAGTCTCTCTCACTGTAACTTCAAATTTCTGGGGTCAAGCAATACTCCTGCCTCAGCTTTCCAAGAAGCTAGGACTATAGGTACCCACCACCAGGCCCAGCTAGTTTTTTCTATTTTTAGTAGAGACAAGGTCTCATTCTTGCTCAGTCTGATCTGGAACTCCTAAGCTCAAGGGATCCGCCTGCCTCAGCCTCCCAGAGTGCTAGGATTACAGGTGTGAGCCATAGCATCTGGCCTCAGCTTTCCCTAATTTCTTGCGTGTGGCTTCTTTCACTCAACATGTTTGCAAGACTCACCTGTGTTGCTATATGTAAATGCTGTTTGTCCTTTCTCATTGCTGTATAATATCTCATCGTGTGGAGGCGCCGTGATTGTCCATGAGCATTGTGTAGTTTCCTGTTGGGGCTGTAACCCTTCCTGTGCACGCCTTTTGTGCTTACATGGGGTATAAATGCTTGATACAAATCTAGGAGCAGCTCTGCTGGGTGATGGGGTACGCTTGGTTTAATACTACTAGTTTCCCAAAGTTGTTTTACCCACTTACACACCTACCAGGAGTGTACTGGCATTCCAGGTGCTGTGCCTTTGCCAACAGTTGGTGTTGCTGGTCTTTTTTATGCTTTGTGCTTGTTTATTAGGAGGGAAGTGACCACTTGGCAGAGGTGGAGTCCCACCTGGGTTGAAGTATGCTCCCTCTGGCAGCAGTGTGGGGTGTACTGGTTAGGGAAGAGGGAGGCTGGGGCAGAGGGACCAGTCCCCAGGCCAGGCTCAAAAACTCAAGAGATGGGTAAAAGAATCCATGGTAACAGAGCTGGAATGAGAAAGATGTGCCATGGGGTATACAGGCACACGTAGAAGTGGGCTTCAGAGGGAGCGGGAGGAAGGTTTCTATATGAGGACACTGGCTGCGTAAGGGATGTCAGATTTGAAGGCAGGAGAAAACATCCCAGTTTGGGACACATCGCGTTTGAAACATAGGATCACATGAGAAGGAGATGTCCTGTAAACCATTGGTTCTATGGCCTGTTCCTGAGGGGTGAGGTCAAGGCTAAAGATGCAAAGTTAGGAGTTATCGCAGAGGTGGAAGCTCAAGCCAGGGGTGTGGTGGTGATTTCCCAGGGGGTGGTGCGGAGTGAAAGAGAGAAGGGCTGCAGACCAGACAGCTGCCTTCAGGGGATGAGCGGAGGAAGAGGAAAAAGAGACAACATCGCTTCCCTCTGAAATGCTGGCAGGAGCTGCGAAGCGTGAGTCAGGCCCTTCCAGCCCCAGCAGCCGCAGCAACAGCCTAGGGTCCATCTCGCCAGCCACAGTTTTCTCCGGAATGAACTTGCATCACTAACCTCAGAAGCTGTCTTGCGAAATCCCCATCAGCTTGCACACCTCTGGCGGCGTCCTAGGGACAATGGGCACCAAAGACTCGCAGCATCTTGGGGTTGGAGTCCTCCTCCTCACCTCCCCAACATCCCTGCCAATTAGTTATCCGGCATCCCAGGCAGGGAACTCATAACTTCCCACTGCAGCCCATGCCACGGTTGGAAAATCTTTTCTTACAAATGCAATCTCCTGATGGTGGAAGTCAAAGGAAGTGATAAACAATACTCCAATGGTAATGACCCTGGATAGAGTGAAATGCAAGGACTCTGCATCCTGGGCAAGCCATGTCTGTTAACTCACCCGCCTGCGTCTTCCTTCAGGGGTTGGGGTCGCGTCGTTTTACTCCTGACAGGAAGCTGCGGTGATTTCATGCCCGTTTGCGCACGGGATGGGAATGTGCTCATCCGCTGCAGGCATTCCTTTGGCTTCATCAAGCAGCGAGTACAAGGGCCCTGGAACTTGGCCAGTCTCTCAGGACTGAAGCGGTGCATGCCACAGCACAGACCCACCGGGCTGGACACGTGGGAAGGATGAGCTGTGGGAGAGAGTGAACCCAAGCAAGCAGAGTGGGCATAATGCCATTGTGTTCAACGTTTGTCTGCCAGCACGCGGCCCTGCGCGGGTCTCCAGAAAGGAAGAGAGAAGACAGGACTGGTTAAGAAATGGCTCCCACCCTTGGGGAGATTGAGGAAAGAGGCAGGCAAGAGGAAAATGTAGCTGAAACTTTTCTTTTGCTTTTTTTCCTTGTACAGTATTTATCTTAGATGCTTTATTTTTATAAATTAATTTTCAGGCATGGTGCGGGGGCTCACGCCTGTAATGCTAGCACTCTGGGAGGTGAAGGGTGGTGAATCACTTGAGTTTAGGAGTACAAGACCAGCCTGAGCAAAAGTGAGACCCATCTCTACTAAAGATAGAAAAATTAGCGGCTGGCTGTTGTCCCAGCTCCTTGGGAGGCTGAGGCAAGAGGATGTCTTGAGCCCAAGAGTTTGAGGTTGCTGTGAGCTGTGATGCCATGGCATTCTAGCCTGGCGCAACAGAGTGAGACTCTGTCTCAAAAAAAATTAATTTTTTAGGGTTTTTTGGGGGGAGGGGTGCAAGGTAATATTTATAAATAGTGTTCAAAATAAAATAATATTAAAAGGCTTCTTTGAACAAAAGTCAGTGGTTTCTTGGCCTAGTCTGTTCTATCTCCCGGTCTTGTTCTCTGAAGACAGCAACTTCCAACTCTTTAAGCGACCTCTTAAGTTGGTTTTCTCCACATTCCTAAATCACATGTGTTAGATGCTAATCACAGCCCTCCACAACCCACATCCTCTTGTCCCTAGGCACAGAACTAGATCTCATTCCTCAATTTCTGTTTCTGTCCTCCTCCCCTCACCAGCCCCCAATCCCTGGAGCAGCAAGCAACTGCCCACAGCCAGTGAAATGTGAAGAGCAGTACTACTGCCCACCTGTAAGCCTAGCCCAGAAAACCACCATGTGCCCCCCTATGATCTTTCTCCTTATGCTACCTGGAATGGAAATGAGCTATGATTATAGCACACATTTGCACACTAGCCTGAGTGACAGAGCAAGACCTAGTCTCCAAAAAAAAAAAAAA